>NW_019384446.1:31821-82746 GCF_000671375.1 Centruroides sculpturatus | reverse complement strand
GGAACCATGAAATAAATTTGATAAAAAACTCCCATTAAAAAACAATTAAGCCTTAATCGAGCCTTATCAAAGGCTCATTAAAATCGCGATAAAATTTTTTCGCGCGGGCAAAAAATTTTGAAAAAATTTGGGGACCTAAAAAACATTCCAAAAATTCAAAAAAAATTTTTTTTTTCAAAAATGGCCTTAAGGACCACGTTTTTCGTAACGCTATGTAGGCTTGACGAGTTAACTCGTGAATGGGAACTGAGGGGTTAGAATATCCCAAAGGAGAATTTACAGGGACGTATCCTTTAGAATTAAACGCTGGAATAACAGAAATATTTGTATATTCTAATATAATAGAATCTCATCATGTGGGAGATACTTCGGCTTCATTGTTTTGAGTAATTCCCGTCATGGGAGAAAAAGAACAACAAATTGATAAAATTTATAACACTCATTATTTTTTCCCGTTCGAACCAATCACATCGAGACTATATCTATAGATCTACGTTCCTCCATGGGTGAAAACATAATTTTTACTTCTGGAAAATCGCTTTTGGTATTATGTTTTAGACAAGTATAAAAATCCATTTTCACAAAAGAATCATTTATTTAATAAAATGAAGCTTAAACCAGAGGACTGTGTGTCTTATTATCGATCGCAGGCGGGGGGATTTTTTAATCCCGATTCTATATATCCGCACACCCGTTATTTTACCCCCCAATCGGGATTCGGACAATACTTTAAAGGTTGTCCGATCCAAAGAGGATACGGATTTTTTGGAGACGTGTTCAGACAAGCTATTCCAATATTAAAAGATGCGGGAAAATATATTGGAAAGAAAGCGTTAAATATAGCAAAAGATATCGGATCCGATTTACTCAGCGGGAAATCGTTAAAAGATTCTGCCCTAACACGTATAAAAGAATTAGGTGAAGGAGTGAGAGATGACGTCATTCAAAAAGTTCAAAGCGGATCGGGTAAAAAACGAAAACGTCGAAGAAAAAGCATAAAACAAAAGAATATTAAGAAGAGGAAGGAAGTCGATATTTTTTCTTAAGAAAATGGACCTGTCATCTTGTCCATGCCTGAAGTCGGAGCTAGATTTCTTTAAAACAATCCTGACACAGATATCTATAGAAAATTCCACCGCAGCAATCCTTTTTCCCATAGCCTCAGTAACTAATCGAACATCTCCTATAGAATTTTTAATTCCCGGTTCGGGTGAAAGCTTAATAGATTTGAGCAGTACTTCAATTAATGCTCAATTATCTGTTACTAAACGAAATGGAATGCCTACTTTGGATACCGATCTCGTTACTCCCGTAAATAATTTATTGCATAGTATATTTTCACGATGCACCACTTTGTTTAATGATAAATCGACGCATATAAACTATCCATATAAGGCAATAATAGACGCTCTCTTATTTTCGTCTGAAGAAGCTCAAAAAACTTATTTAACTAGTTCTTTTTTCTACAAAGACGCTGCTGGATTTTTAAACGAAACCGATCCGATTAAAGACACTAAGAATGAAGGATTAATCGCTAGATTTAAGAAAAGTAGTCAAGGTCAAGTATTGGATTTATATGGACAACTTCATTTCGATTTTATTAATCAACCTAAATTACTAATAAACAGCATAGATGTTTGAATAAAATTGGAACGTTCAAAAGACACTTTTGCTTTAATGGCAAATAGAGATAATTATCAGATTTGATTAAAGAATATTGCGTTAAAAATAAACAAAATAGAAGTTAGTCCTAGCATCTTAATTGGAATGGAAAAAGCATTAGAAAATTCTGTAATTAAAATGCCTTATCGACGAGTCAATATTAAAGTGTTTACCCTAAGTAAAGGTATTTTGAGTTCAAATATTTCAAATGCAATAATCGGTCAAATCCCCAAAAGAATTATAATCGGATTAGTACGTAATAATGCATTTAACGGACAGATCGATTTAAATCCTTTCAATTTTGAAAATTTTGATTTAAATTATATTTCTGTTATAAAGGATTCAATTTTAATTCCTCCTAATCCTTATACTCCTGATTTCGATGAAAAAAGTTATGCTCAAAGTTATGCAACATTATTCGAAGAGATGGGTGGAATTCCCTANTCGATTTAAATCCTTTCAATTTTGAAAATTTTGATTTAAATTATATTTCTGTTATAAAGGATTCAATTTTAATTCCTCCTAATCCTTATACTCCTGATTTCGATGAAAAAAGTTATGCTCAAAGTTATGCAACATTATTCGAAGAGATGGGTGGAATTCCCTACGGAAAATACGCTAATATATCGTATTCCGACTACGCGCAAGGATACATGTTTCACGTGTTTGATTTAACTCCAGATAAAGCAGCGTCTGAAAATCATACATCGATATTAACACACGGAAACATTTCTGTAGACTTAAAGTTCAAAAGACCTTTACCGGAGACGGTTAACGTCGTGTGCTTTTTAGAGTATCATAATACAATAGAAATCGATCAATCTCAGAATATTTACATCGATTATTAAACAATGGATACAATTACCCTATGGAAACCAGCATTAGGAGATGATGAAATTAGCAAGACATTTGGAGGCGTCTATCCATCGGATTTATTACCCGAAAAAATCGGAAAAAAGAAAGGATTTATAGTTAATACCGATAGCAGTCTAAAGCCGGGACAACATTGGATAGCGATATATTTTCAAGATTCGACGTGTTTTTACTTCGATTCGTATGGACTTCCTCCTAGAATCCGATCGATTATAAAATTTATTTGCCAGAATTCGAAACAGTTATGCTGGAACCAATTGAGTTTGCAAGGACCGTATAGTTTTACATGCGGATACTTTTGTCTATATTTTCTCTATAAAATATCGAGAAATCAAGATATGCGAAAATTACAACCTAATACTAAACTATTCAATGATGCTTTTGTAATGAGATTTATACACAATAATTTCCACTTGGCTAAATTACCATCTAATATAAAAATTAAATGTAATCAATGTAGCATTAGTTTACTCAAATAAAAAGTCTATTAAAAAAAAAAATGTGATTTTATTGAACCTGGAAAAAAAAACTAATATTAAATTTAACCTAAATTTAACCGCGCATATCTGAAAAAAAAAAACAAAGAAATATTTTTACTCACCATTTTTTTCTTTAATCTACCATGTCCATTTCTAAAAAATATTAAATTGTTTAAAAAAAAAAATTAAACAAATATATTTAAAATTTTTGAAAAAAAAGATCCTTACCATCAAGAAATAAAATAAGGGTTCCCCCTATAATCAATAACGCACCAATAGTTCTCTCTTCTCCGTATTATTAAAGGTACCTTTCTAATTATTTTTGATTTTACTTTTAAAAATGACTTAGTGCCGCAAAAAAGTTCGTATGTTTTGTACTCGTACACTAATAGTTCTTTATAAATTCTGTCATTTAGGTGCAAGCCATTAATATATTTAAATAGGTCATATATGTTTTCGTACCACCAATATGGATTCGTATATTCTAAAAAATAAGATTTTTAAAACTAACTAAAACAAATATTATATATTTAAAAAATAATTTTTAGTAAAATATAAAAAAATAAATACCTATTTTTTTTAATGTTATCCATTTATTATCGGATGATTTATAACGGACTTCTTTTTTTTCCCTATCTAAATTTTCGGGAATTATTACTGGTATCCACGATTCATCAATTACTTTTGTTCCATTATAATATGTTTCGTCGGTTATTAAAATATACCTTTCGAAGGTTTTCAGTTCTAGCATTGAGTTCATTTTGTCCTAGATATAAGGACAAACAAGAAATAAAAGTATTTATATATTGCCTGACATTTTTTTTTAATCTCCCCTAAGATTACTTTTTCCGGTTTTTTTTCCCCTTCAAGACTTCCCACGCAGATATTAAGAACTTTTTACACAATTAGATAATTAATGTAATATGTTTTTTTTTTCTTTAACACTTCCCACCCAGATGACTAATGTAATATGTTTTTTTTTCTTTAAGACTTCCCACTCAGATGACTAATGTAATATGTTTTTTTTCTTCAAGACTTCCCACGTAGATATTAAAAACTTTTGACACAATTAAATAATTAAAATTCACATCCGTTATTAAATATTAACGGTGTCAAAGGGTAATAACCCTTATTATCAAAGGATATAAAAGTGAGAGAAATAGACAAATAGATTCATTAGTTTATCAACTCTCTCTCTCTTTCTCTCTCTCTACAACTAAGCAAGAAAAGATGTCTATGGAAGGTAAGCTAGATTTTTTTTATTTAGATTTGATTTTAAATAAGAAAATTAAATTATTATTTTTTATAGTTATTCATCTTTTTTTTATAGATTCTCAGTCATTGTTTGTAATCGACAACTCCTTTACAAGTAGAAAGCATAAATCAACAACAAAAATCGATGATGCACCAGTGGAGAAAAAGAAGTATGATTTAGTAATATCGAAGGACGAATCCTCGTTTAAATCCATCCCGCCATATTCGATATACATATCACATGGGTTTAACCTAGAAATTAAAGAATTCAGACAACAGTATTATATATGTTTAGCGAAAACAAATGCTAAAGGCAAGATACAGAATAGATTCAACATCCCGGTAAAAGAAGTTAATTTTTTTAATCAAGCTTTGAACGCAGTTCAAAAATATCTGGAAGATTTCATTTGAATAAATGAAAAAATCTACACGTAAGTAATTTTTTTTAATATAATGGTTTTAAAAAATTATGTAATTTAATTGATTTTTTTAAAAAAATAGAATTATTGCGAACATATCTCTGTCTCAAAATATGAAGAAATCATCATAGACTAGTTTTATTATCTCTCGTATATGAAGAAATCGTCTAGAATCATTAACTCATCGTAGTCTAGTTCGGCATCTCTCTTATATGAAGAAATCATCTAGAAACATTAACTCGTCAGGTAAAATTTAAAAAGAAAATGTTTTTGCTGGTAGAATCAGGCTTCCGAAATTTTTTAGAATGCTATAGTAAAAGCAAACTCGAATATATCGATCCAACCATTTTTTTTAGAGATATAAAATCCGAACTTTTTAACGTAATTACGAACTTCGGGAATGATTATAGAGTACGATTTGTGATTAGCTTAAAAGTAATAATGTACAAAAGCGTAGAAATGGGAGATAAATACGAGTTTAAAGATTTTTTCTTTACGAGATACGCCGAACGAGTTCTAAGCTCTTTTCTAGCTTGGAAGAGTATCGAGAATGCAATAAACAAAATTCTAGGAGATATATCTGTTGTGGTAGTATTAGGCAGTGGGTGGGTAATTTACAAATTAGATTATATTGATATTCATAGAGCAACATATAATGCATATAATGGGGGTTGTGGTTCCATAATTTTACCTAAACGTTTAATAAATAAGTGTATTTTAAATATTCAATGTAATGATGATAAATGCTTTGTGCATTGCATTCTCGCAAGTATTTTTCCATTAGTAAATAATAAAAATAATATATCTAGCTATAGAAAATATTTAAAATTTATTAATTGTTTGAATTTAAAATATCCGGTTTCGTTGGAGCAAATATATGTTTTTGAGAAATCAAATAGTATTTCCATTAATATATATGGCTATAAAGATATTGTTTTTCCGTATTATATAAGTAAGTTTAAATTCGGTAAAATTGCTAATTTACTATTATACCAAAATCATTATTTTTTAATTCGAAANCGATCCAATTCATTTTTTAACTTGTCCAAATCTTACATTTATTGCGGGATTGAAAATGGCTAAAATAGAACTAGAGCTATTTACCGATTTAGATATGTATCTATTTATTGAATCCTCAATTAGACGGGTTTATCCCTCCTTGCAAATAGGTATTCCCACGCAAACAATCCGTACATATCGCAAACTTACGATAATTCGAAACCCCATAGTTATATAATAGCGATTGATAGCAATAATCTATACGGATTGAGTATGGTTCAATATCTCCCATATTCAGAGTTACGTTGGTTGCGACAATCCGAAATTAACGAATTTAATATTAAAAATGTTTCTTAAAAATCTGAAATAGGATACATACTCGAAGTTGACTTAAAATATTCGGTTTCGCTTCACGATAGACATAATGATTTACCCCTCGCAGTAAGTCACGAAACAATAGAATATGATGATTTATCTGAATATCAGAAATCGCTTTTATCTACTTTAAATTTAAAATTTAACAATAATGTTACAAAATTAGTTCTGACATTAAAAGATAAATTACGTTATATTGTACACTATAGAAACTTAAAATATTATCTAAAGGAAGGATTAATTTTAAAAAAAATCTATAGAATACTTTCTTTTAAACAAGCGCCTTACTTACAACCATATGTATTTTTTAATAATGAAAAAACGAAAACTTAGCAATAGTCAATTAGACAATAACTTTTTTAAATTAATGAACAATAGCTTCTATAGTAACTGTATGCAAAATGTGCGTAAAAAAATTAATTTAAAAGCCAGATTGAATAAAGATCAATGTAAGAAGTATCTAAACGATCCTGCACTAGAGAGTTTCCAAATAATCAATGAAGACTGTGGTGTTTTTAGATTAAAAAGAACAAATTTATTACTCGATAAACCATTATACATAGGTTTTTCTGTTTTAGAGTTGAGTAAGTTACATATGTATCAAATAGATTACGAAGTATTTAGAAATTATTATAAAGATAGAGTTAAACTTTTGTATACAGATACCGATTCTTTAATTTTAGAAATTTATACAGACGATATTTACAACAAATTTAAAAATAATCTTCTGAACATATTTGATTTTAGTAATTATTCTCTAGACTATCCATTATACAGCGAAGAAAATAAAAACGAATTAGGATTTTTTAAAGATGAAGCAAAGTCGTTTGCAATATCGGAATTTGTAGGTTTAAAAGCTAAAATGTATTCGATCTCCGGAGAGCGTTATGACAAAAAACGGCAAAAAATATTAATAAATCAGTTGTAAAATCAACTTTTCATTATGAGCTATATAAAACTACTCTATTTAAAAAACAACAACTTCGTCATAACCAAACTCAAATAGTTAGTAAAAATCACGTTCTCACAACTCAATTTCAAAATAAAATCTCACTTTCCGCTTTTTACGACAAGAAATACATTTTAAGTAACGGAATAGATACTTTATCTTATGGTCATTATTCTATTTTTTCATAGACATCTTTTCAATCCATTTTTTAATGTAATTATTTATTATTATTGTAACCGTTTTTTTATCTCAAATAAAAGAGAAATTAATTTTATATATTGTTGTTGTATTTCATATTAATTTTATATATTGTTGTATTTTATAATAATTTTATATATTGTTGTATTTTATAATAATTTTATATATTGTTGTATTTTATATTAATTTTATATATTGTTGTATTTTATATAAATTTTATATATTGTTGTATTTTATATTAATTTTATCAAATAAAAGAGAGAGAGAGAGTTGTTGTGTCGTTTATTTAATCACCATCGCAACACAATAAATCGATAAATATCAAAATAGCAAATAGCATGATCCGATTAGCGACAGTACATGTTATTTGTTATGTCTTTTAACATCTAATTTCGAAAATATATTAAAAATATTTAAAAAATGTTATTTAATATATTTCTTACCAGATGGCGCCACTCGCATTTTTTTAAAAATATGATAATCGTTGTGTTAATGTTAATAAATAAAATATTAGTTCGCTTATACAAAATAATAGTTCTCTTATATATAGAAAAAAAAATTAAATATATATAGAACCGTTTAAAAAAATGTTTGTACTTATTATTAAAATTAAGAAATCCAAGAATTGTTTTTTGCAGCATCTGTATACCACCGTTTACAATATTTTTAGTCTTGCCGTGTACAATCTCGTCTAAACGTTCTCTTAGAATAGAGTGATTTATTCCAGAAACTCTTGTTCAAATCTCGCAGAAAAGTATAACCGAAGGGGCATCGAAAATGGGTGTGGTTTCAACTCCTATGAGAGTTTCTGGGATGGTAATTATCTCGGAATCGCTTGAGAGATTCTGCGATTTTGCACGATTTTAGCCCCTGCTCGATGTCTTTCCCTCAAAATAATGAGAGTTTCTGGGATAAATGTTATAAACCTCGCAAAGTTAACCAAATTATCCCAGAGTCTCTCATACATATACTACTATTATTATTGTGTTGGGTTTAGTGGGTAATGCTTGGTTTAAACCGGTGGCTGTGTACTATGCCGGACCAGAGTCAAGGCATAGCAACCAAAACAAATTAAATAAGTGTGTCAGTGTCAGTATTCAGGAATTTCCTAATATATGACATGTATTCAATATAGTGGCCTTCTGTAGTGTGATGTATGTATTTCTATTCAATTGTAATGTTCCCAGGCTATTGTGTAGTGTGTGTGGTATCACCCCTGTACAGGAGAGAACAACAGGTACAATAAGCACCCTATCCATTTTCCACAGATGCCTTATTTCCTGGGTGAGTTCTGTGCACTTGCTAATTTTTTCTGTGCATGTGTTTTGTACATTGTGAGTGTTTGGAATGGCTATGTCTATAATGTATGTGATTTTATTGTGTTTGTCAATGAGTGTGATGTCTGGTCTGTTGTGGTAAATTGTTTTATCTGTGATTATGGCTCTGTCGTATACATTTTGTGCGTGTTATTTTCCAATACTGTCTGTGGAATATACTTGTAGTATGGTTCGTGGATGTCTGCCAATTTGTGTTTCTTTGCAAGCTCTTGGTGTATTATATTTGCTACTTGATTGTGTCTATGTAAATAATCTGTCTGTGCCAAGAGCTTGCAACCAGAAGTGATGTGTTGTATAGTTTCTGGCATGATGTGACATTTTCTGCATGTGTCATTTGTGAGTGTTGTATCTTTGAGTATGTGTTTTCTGTAGTTTTTAGTATTTATGACCTGATCCTGTATGGCAATCATGAATCCTTCCGTCTCCCCAAAGAGGCATCCCCGATCTAACCAGCTGTTTGACGCAGTTTTGTCAACAAAATCCTGGGCCAGGTCGTAAGGATGCCTGCCATGGAGAGCCTTTTGAGCCCATGATTGCTTAATGTTGTCTATGCTTTTTATATGTTGTGTCATGTCTGTATGTTGTGAGTGTAAGTTTAATGGTGTGTTATTTGAGTCTGCTAGAGTTACTGCTTTATGTAACTGTGATGTTTCTTGTTTCTTGTAGAAAAACTCTTGCAGTGACTGTATTTGTTTGTAGTGAAGGTTAACTATATCGATCAGGCCACGTCCACCATCTTTACGTGGAAGGGTTAATCTTTCTATGGCAGATTTAGGATGATGTTGTTTATGCTTAGTAACCGTTGTTCTTGTATTTCTTTGGAGTTGCTCGAGATCTGTGTGAGTCCAATGTATAACTCCAAAAGAGTATGTGAGTACTGGGATGACATATGTATTTATTGCTTTAACTGTGTGTTTTGCATTTAACTGTGTTCTGAAAATAGCGTTTAACCCGCTTTGGTATTCTTTAATTAATTGTTGCTTTATTTGTGTATGTTCTGTTAGTTTGGCCTGTTGGAATCCTAAGTACTTGTAGAACTCGCCCTCTTCCATGGATTCAATAACGTCTCCATTTCCAAGTGCAAAATCTTCTTTCTTCAGGATTCCTTTTTCTATGTGAAGTTTTTTGCATTTGTCTAGGCCAAACTCCATTTGTATGTCCTTAGTGTATGAATGTGTGATTTGTAGGAGTTGATGAAGTTGTTTTTGTGTGGATCATAAAGTTTTATGTCGTCCATGTACATGAGATGTGACAGCGTAAACTGTGTTGTTTTTTCGTGTCTGATATTGTAGCCGTATTGCGTGTTGTTTAACATGTTGGATAATGGATTCAGGGCTAGGCAGAACCAGAGAGGACTCAAGGAATCTCCTTGAAAAATTCCTCGCCTAATGAATATTTCGTTTGTTTGTATGGAAGTGTTACTAACCCTGAGATGTAGTGTTGTTCTCCAGTGCTGCATAGTGTTTTCGAAGAATGCAATAAGTGATGGATGTATTTTGTACATGTGTAGAATATGTAGCAGCCAAATGTGTGGAACACTGTCGAACGCTTTTCTGTAGTCTATATATGCCATGTGTATGTTTCTGTGTTGTTTGTGTGCTTGCCGTAGAATGACTGAATCTATGAGTAACTATTCTTTGCATCCCCTGTAATTTCTACGGCTACCTTTTTGTTGTTCTGTTAGAATGTTGTGTTCTTCAACATGTTTGTATATTTTGTTTGTGATACAGGATGTCAATAATTTGTAGAGTGTTGGAGGACATGTAATTGGTGTGTATTGTGTGGGGTCTGTGGTGTTGTTGTTTTTAGGTTTCATGTAGGTGATGCCTTGAGTAAGAAATTTTGGCATGTCTTGTGGATTGATGATGATGTGTGTTAGATGTTTAGCTAGTTCCTGGTGCAGTGATGTAAACTTTTTGTACCAGAAATTGTGAATGTTGTCTACACCAGGTGTCTTCCAGTTGTGTGTTCTGTTAACAGCGTAGCGAATGTCGTGTATGTTTATTTCAGCACAGGGCATAGTTGGTATGTTATGCAAGTTTCTGTTCTCCTCCTCGATCCAGCCTGCATCAGCATTGTGTGTAACAGGATTGGACCAAAGAGAAGACCAATAAGTTGTGAGTTGTTCTTCTGTGGGTGTGCCACTGTGCTGTGTATCAGTATTTGTTTTGGTACTGATTTGTCTGTAGAAAAGTTTTTCGTTGTTTGCGAATAAATTATTTTGTTGTTTTCGTAGTGTACATGTTTTGTATCGTTTGAGTCTACGTGCTTTGGCTGCGAGTTTTTGTTTTAGTGTATCGATGTATTTTGTAATGTGTGTGTTGTGATGTTCGTGTTTTGTGTGTGTTCTGATTTTCTTGAAAATGTTTTAGAGTTGTTTCTTTAATTTGGGTGTTATGTTGTTTTTAGTGTATTGTGTCAGCCTGCCTAATTGCTGTCTAATGTCATTTATTTGTGTTTCTATTCTTCTCTGCCAGGCAGGCTTATGATAGAATTGTGTTTTGTGTGTGTCTGTCTGTGAGTGTATTTTCAGTCCATGGTGTGTTACTACTGTGACTGCCCCAGCATAAACTAATGTATGAATGTCTGTAAGTGTAGAAATTGAATGAATGTAGTTTGGTAGTAAGTGAGTGTTTACATAATCTAGTGTTTTTCCTACTGCCTTTGACGTGTTGATTTTTGGTATTCGTGGTCTTTGTGTGGGATCTGTACCAGTATATTTAATGAGTGTTTCCTGAAATATAAGTGAGAGCGTATTAACTAATTCTATGTCTACGTTATCAGTGATGGATGGGGAAGTGCCTGCAGTATCATTAGTGGTACTTGTTGTGTGTGTGCTGTAATCAGTGCTTGTTGCTGGATTATCCTGACAGGTTACGTGATCTTCATTAATGTTAAATGTTTCTGTCTGTTGATGTATTTGATCAGCAACCTGTTGTTTGATAAGTTCAAGTGTTGTTTGTGGGATAAGGTTGTTGTGTATAATTGTTCGTTTTTGATCAACAACCCTTTGTTCGGTGACAGTGAGGTGAGGATATTGTTGTGTGAATATGTGGTGTAGTTGTTGTCTGTATGCTGTCATGTTTGTTTCGAGTCTTGTGATGGTGTAGTAAGTGCGGATGATAAACTCGTTCATTTCTGTTGTCCATTTCATCCGTTGGCGTGGTTTTCCAGCCTTTGTGGTCTGTGGATGCATTGCCACAGAAACACCAAGGCTAGGTTGATTCCTCACATCTGTTGAGGGCATTGCAGTAGCCATGCTTGGGCCAGCGCTGCTTTCGCCACCGGTAACCAAGGGAGACTGGAGCCTATTTTTCGAACGTGAGCCTCTGCCTAACCCACGAACGCTGACCTTGTTAACCCGGGCGACGTCCGAGCCAGTATCATACTTTGATCTGGTTACTACCATCATAAATTTCTGCACAAAATGTGGGTGTGTGGTCACTCTTAGCTTCATTTCTCTCCATAGACCTTACTGGCATGGGTGTCCCCACGAAGAGCTTGTGCTTCAGCCTGCATTGCCCTAAGGATCAGTAAAATTACTGGGCTCTCCCACCACGACCAGGTGGTGACCACAGGAGAGCTATTATTATTATTATTATTATTATTATTATTTTCTCATTGTCTTCCACCACTATCAATTATTGGGATAAACTTTTGTAACTCGCATGTTCATACTTCGTTTTCCTCAATGTTTTATTTTAATTTTATTATTATTATTATTTTTATTATTTCTTAATGTATCTACTCCAAGAACAGATAGAGATAGATAGAGATAGATATTTTATTGTAACTTACTTGAGTACAGTAAATACTGGGTGCCACAAATGTATAACCCAGTTAGACATGATACTAGATATATAGTAGTACATGGATACATAATATGAGAGAGATGATATAAAGTAAAAAATAATAAGAAGAATAATAATAATAGTAAAGAGAAAATTATTTACAAATATATACAATGTAATGTAAGCAAGGAAAAAAAACAAGTGTAATATAAAATACATAATTAATTAAAGTTTTGATATATAGGTACATGAAATACGGAGATTGCAAAAACAAATAAACGTGGATGTGTAAATTTAACGTACAAAATCAAGAGGAATTAAGTGATTAAAGTAATACAACATAATAGAGAAAAGTAATAATGTTTTAACGTTGCAGAAGACAGATGTAGGTGAATGGCCTGCAGGCATGTGAGGCAGTTAGATGTAAGCAGTGACAGTGGTACGACCAAAGTAGTTGTTGATGAGCACAAGAAAAGCGAGGTAAGAGTCTTGGTGGTTGAAGAAGCTGTAGCAGTCTCTAGGCCAGCTGTACCCGTGTGCTTCAATGGTGGACTTTAAATAGTGCCTCTCCAGCTCCTTCATGGGACAGTCGAAGATGTAATGGAGATTGCTGTCACTAGTACCACAGAGGGAGCAGTTAGAGCTAGGGGCAACTCCAAGAACAAAGCACGTACTCGGTATTAACTGGGCCTTGACCAACCTCTATGTATACTTTACTCTATGATCTCAATATATGGGGCTTGATGCTCGCTGGCCATAAAAGATTATCTCACTCTTTCCTAACTTTCTTGCCCCATCTTCAACCAAAACCCGATACCTTCCCATTCTTACTTCTTTTCAAAGGCAAAGCCACTGGTACGGCCTTCTTAACATTTCTAAGCCAAACCAAACTAATCCCTATATCAAAGAGTCAATCAATTTAACCAAGCATTAAAATATACTCACGAGTTAATACATCCAAGATTAATTTAAATACTCACTTACCTTACATGAAGTGTTAACTTTTATTAATCTTGGCACCTTTTGCTGGAATTAACTCGACTGAATCCAGAATTAGTTTTATTATTATCAATATTATTATTTACTATTGAACACAAGACTGTGTTATTATTAAAACACTTGGCGTTTATCCACTTTATTCAGTTGATACGGGCACTTTTACANCAAGTTAATACATCCAAGATTAATTTAAATACTCACTTACCTTACATGAAGTGTTAACTTTTATTAATCTTGGCACCTTTTGCTGGAATTAACTCGACTGAATCCAGAATTAGTTTTATTATTATCAATATTATTATTTACTATTGAACACAAGACTGTGTTATTATTAAAACACTTGGCGTTTATCCACTTTATTCAGTTGATACGGGCACTTTTACAACTCCCCACTTTTACAACTTTTACAACTCATGAGGGGCTATACATGAGGGGATGTATAGCCCCTCATGAGTCAACATTTAAAAATTCAATGTTTTTAAATGTTGACTGATGAGGGGCTATACGCCCTAAACGTGTAAAAATGCCCGTATCAACTGAATAAAGTGGATAAACGCCAAGTGTTTTAATAATAACACAGTCTTGTGATCAATAGTAAATAAATACGAAAATACGATTTCAAAAAACGAATCAACTAATATTATTATTCTCAATACGTTGAAGAGAAATTTGCATATCAATTTTAAATGTTGAGAATTGAATTCAGTTAGTAAAACGTATGGATATCGAATGAAAACGAATTATAAATTATAAATTTTCAACCAAGAAAACTTTACAATTTCGACACGTAAGCAAGATGTTAAATTCTATTGATAAGAATCTCATACTAGATATTTCCCAGTCATGTGACTGCATTTCTGAAAAACATAACTAAATTATTTTAGTAAAGGTTATATTTTTCTGACATTTCCTGTTTAACATTAAATAAATTCAATTTAAATGTTGAGAATTGAATTCAGTTAGTAAAACGTATGAATATCGAAAGGAAATGAATTATAAATTATAAATTTTCAACCAGGAAAACTTTACAATTTCGACATGTAAGCAAGATGTTAAATTCTATTGATAAGAATCTCATACTAGTTATTTCCCAGTCATGTGACTGCATCTCTGAAAAGCATAACTAAATTATTTTAGTAAAGGTTATATTTTTCTGACATTTCCTGTTTAACATTAAATAAATTCAATTTAAATTTTCAAAATTGTACAATACCTACAGACAATGGATTAATTCAGATAAAGTATTTTTTTAACAGTCAATAAAATGTTCCTGAATATTTATTAGAAAAATAACTTTAGAATGTAAAATTAAGAAGACAAGAATAAATTTTAATCATTATATAATTGAATCATTTACTCGGCTTATTTCTGTGTAACAGAGAGAAAGTAATGTGATTGGTCAAAATACGACTCCCAGTGATATTTTACACGTTTGGACTCAAAAGTCTTTAAAACATCGAGAAATGCAAAAGAAAAATTATGAGATTTTTTTGTATGCATGAACGATACTGTATATGTCGCGTAGACACGCTTTTGTTCACCATTCTATCCTTAATATATCTATATATTTGGAGGCAAAAATGTATATTAAATAATATAAAATATAATTGTAGCTACTAAACTTTACGGTCGTTATATTGTGTAAATAATTTCGAAAAAAATCGATAATTCTCTACTCCTAAAAAGTTCAAATGTTCTGTAGTACTAACTATTCTACACGTTAAATGTATGCAACAATGTACCACGTGACATTCAAATATACTTTTTATTAACGAAGTAAACTAGTTTTTATTAAACACTTGCTAAACTCGTTTTGAATACTTTTGGCTGTAAATAAATTAATTAATTTTCTTATTCAAATTAGCAGAATTCGATATTTTTTACCATTAAATAATAATTAAAAACAAAGCACAAATTTTGTCAATAATTAATAAATAAGATTTTTGTGTACGAATAGAATTATTTCATTATTTATTAATATCAATCACTATAATAATAGAGAAATGTGAGGGCCCGGATTTAAGATTCGAATATTTTTATTCATTAGATTAAAAGTTAGGGTTAACACAAAAAGGGAAAAACAACCGACAAATTTTCTCATAAAAATCGCTCATAAAAACTCCGTTCCCACGACAATACTTCCCTGTAGAAGATGAGTTAACTGTTGTGTCATAAGCTTGTCACTTCGCCCATCATTGGTCAAAGAAGATCATCACCTGTGACGTACATGGGGAAATCTCGAAAAAAGAGCCCCCATATAAAAGGCAAGTGCGATGACGACACAAGGGAGAAATTAAGTTCTTTTCTCTATACTGTGAGTGTGTGCCCGTGGATTTACCTGCATCTCGTCTCCACCGTCTTTAATAGACTTTGAACTTCGACTTCGAACTTTGGACTGATTTGAACTTTGAACTTGGAAGGACGAACCTCGGATCAACGTTATAACAACCTAATCAGAGGTATTTATCCTACACGCGATGATGTGTAAGCTCTCTCTCGAATATTCGAACCTCGCGGGTAGGGTCGCGACTATTTTATACTTTGCCGTTACTTTATGAACTATACGGATTGAACCCGAGAGGGATTTGTATTCCAATTATTAACTATGTATAAATGTACGGAATAAACGGGTATTTTGTTAACGAACTTGGATTGGTGTGCGTTTCTTCCGACATTTTCCACTCCATACTGAACCCGAAGTCCTCGACGAGATCGCTCGTGATAATTCCCCATCCATCCGCGTATCTATCCGCGATAAATTGATAGATTGGTGTCAGATCCTGACAGGTGAAAGAATCTAACGATCCTTTCTCCCAACCCTTTTTTCCCATCCTTTAGACAAGCGAGACCGGACCTCAAAGTCTTGAGTCGAGTAAGTGGTAGGAGAGGGACATCCTCGTAAACATCCTACCCCCGATTACTCTCACAGAAAGTTTAGTAAATAACTTCCGTGTTTTCTTTATCTGAAAAGAATAAAACAATAGAATGCTGTGTATTTATAATAAATCAACGTTTTTATAGTGAATGTAATTTTTTTTAATACAATGTGTAAAGATTATGTTTTTCATATAAGCAGATGATGCTAATCTGTTATTGATGGCGGTTTGTTTGACCAAAACAATGACGCTTAAAACCACTACTCAGTAATCTGTTATTCAGGATTAAAGTAATTATTACTGCAGTAGTTTACTTAATTAAGTTTTGTATTAATAATTATTTCGATCATTATATGATTTTTCATTATTACATTTACAGCTTTTTTATGTATGGTATAACAGAAAGAGAGCACAGCGATCGTCCAAAATAATGACCACCAAGATTTTTACATTTTACGACTTCGTATTATTATTTACTATTGAACACAAGACTGTGTTATTATTAAAACACTTGGCGTTTATCCACTTTATTCAGTTGATACGGGCACTTTTACAACTCNTATTCAGGATTAAAGTAATTATTACTGCAGTAGTTTACTTAATTAAGTTTTGTATTAATAATTATTTCGATCATTATATGATTTTTCATTATTACATTTACAGCTTTTTTATGTATGGTATAACAGAAAGAGAGCACAGCGATCGTCCAAAATAATGACCGCCAAGATTTTTACATTTTACGACTTCGGAAATCTTAAAACGTGGAGAAATGAGAAAAAATAATAATAAAAATAATAATTCCGGAAATATTTCTGTATGTAACGATGTCAGTGTGCATAGAGGCTACAAATTTGTACATCCTCTTTGATGTTTAATAACTTATGTGCTGTTCGAAATATAACACTTGATCTATTTATATCTTCCATGATTTATATCTATCGAAATTTGAAAGGATCACCCACCCTAATACTCAAATCTCTTTGCAAAATTTAGAAAGATTTTTTCCATTTTATAATAATTAATAATGTAAAATGTTTTTTTCTAAGATAAAATAAAGCATACCCAATAACACCACATCTAATTGTTTTCAAGAAAAGGTACATAACTCATTACTGGATTTTTCCTAAAGAAATCAGCATCAGAATTTGCTAAAGATTCTGACATTTCTAAACAAACTGATTTAAAGATAATATTAATTAAGGAAACTTTAGAATATAAAGGGTTAATTATCAAACACCAGGAAATAATTCCCAAAAACACAATCCGTGCTTGAATTCATTTTAGTCAAGGGAATGTTTTTGTTTGTAAAACATATTGCGTTTTTCCGTGATATAACAATTATATTCCACGTGAAAACAATTATAATTTAGCCAGAAACAAAGATATCTACTCTGATAATACACTGTTGGCAATAAACATTAGCGCACTAAGAAGGAAGTTTTTTTCATTCATTCAGCCCTGTGGGCACAAAGAGGACCTTTTTCAGCAAACCCATTATGGGTTCGGCCAGGCCCACAATTGAGCGGCCGAGTGGTGACGGAGGGGTCGAACATATCCAGACAGACCCCCTGAAAAATTGATGGGGTTTTTTCGACCCGTTCTTATTTAAACCTGGGTAACCCAGAGCAGCAGGCTGCCACTTTAACCAATTGGTCATGTGGTTTTTTAAGAAGCTCGATGATTTAAGCATTATTTATAACTTGCTCCAAGAAATTGAGGCAGATAGTTTTTGGTATATGTCAGAATTATTAGATTGTATTAAAGCAATTATTTATAAATTCACTATATATGTCACTGTCATTTCCTGTATGAATTTTATAATATACGTCTTATATCTACGTATATACTATTTTTTTCCACCATTTTAATTTATCCTATATTTTAAACTACAATTTTAACTTATTTGTTTCGACTAAAACTTAATTATTATATTAAAGTACGATTATAGCTTATTACGATTATACAAGTGTACTTTAATATATGTGTTGTTAGACTGCAATTTGAAAAATTCTACTGTCTGTTCGTCTTCATTTATTCCCGATAACGGAGTTTGAGATTATACAAAATAAACCTTCGAATAAAGCTATTTTTCGTAGAGAGAGAGAGAGAGAGAGAGAGAGAGAGTTCACAATTTCTATAAAAATCATATTACCTCAGACATTTTGATATTTTTCATCTGTATTTCAAATTAATACGAAGGTTCTTAACTTGGTTAATTCTTCTCAAGCACATCAATACACATTTTCTTGTATTTACCGACTTAATAACACATTTTTAGTATACTTCGATAATCAATTATGGGCATTGGCCTTTGCGATATGATGTGGAATACCTCCTCCTTCTCTCGAATTTCGTGGCGTACTCGTCGAATAATTCAAAATTTTTTCTGTTTCTGACGAGGTTTCACCAATCATCTCCTCGTATTTTTCCACATGAACAGGGAGAAAGGAGATTTACTGAGGGGTATACAGTTACCAGGGTGACTAAAATTTTAGGAGATAAGGGAAAGCAAAAAGGGTGTTCAACTTGCGTTGAAGGAAGTGACTTTTACCAGTTTCCTTCGTTTTAGAAGATATAATTTTCCCATCAAACTCATAGAATATTTTCGTCTAAAATTTTTCTATTTTGATTAAATTTTTAGTTAACTACAGGGGTAGTTCGCATCTCATCAATATATTTCTGCGTATAATTATCTAGTTCTAATTTTGAAACATTTATGTTTTTTATTGTTTATAATATAAGTCTGTAACTTAGAATCTCTACTGATTTAGTGCTATTACATAGAACTATATCAAAGGCCAAATGGAGGATTTTAGAAAAACTTTAAGAATTTGTTTTTATCATTATGGTTAGTGTTTATGTGTATCGTTGTACTGTAGCTTACTTTGTTTTACTGTTAGAGAAAGTACGTCACACATTAGATTGGAAATGTCAACAGTTTACGTCACCAGATTGCATTTGTAAAAGACACTTCCCCGAGAGGGACCCTCTCGGGGAAGTGTCTTTTACAAAAGTTGGTTTCTTTTGTGATGCCTGCTAACGATAAATATTGTTTTAAAATTAAATACCGGTGAATTATTTTAACATATGTAATAAATCTGAAGATGAATATAAAAAAATATTTCCACATTTTTTTTTTTGTTTTGTACTTTCTTAAAATTTAATTTATATTTGTTATATGTAAACTAAGTATATTTACCAAATGCTAATATTTTAAATTGCTTTAATATTTGGGTGTAAATTTGAACAACAAAATTTAAATTAATTAAAAAATATACTAAAATTTTCTTTTATTTACAGTGATAACGTCACTTTTACAGAAAGTAGAACATGAGACGACCTTACACTTTACAGTCTGGGGGTTAAGGCTGCCGGGCGTCGTAGTTGTAAACATCACACCGTTACGTCATCTTCGTTAACTGTCAATTACATTATCTCGATTTTGATTCGCAGGTTGGAAAAAATCATCATGACCTAAATGCTTGAAACTTTAAAAAATTACATAAAATTGAAAATAAATTGAAAACTTGAAAAAATAGTAATGGATAGAAAATCATAAGACAATTTAATATAAATTTCCAAAAAAAATTTTGACAAAAATTACTGTGATGAAGAATTCACATAGATGTGATAATCTGGAGTGACTCCTAGTTTGAGTTGCATAATTTTCACCCTAAATAAGCCAATTAGGTAATTTAATTCTAATTCAATTTTTATCGGATTTTTAAATAATTTAATATAAGCTAAAAAGGTTATAAACTTCAACATCCTGCAAATATACGTCATAACGCAACATTTAGCAAAAAATGAGGATGTTTTGGTTCCTTAATCCACACCTCTTATCTTATAATTTTTTCCAACACATGATCGAATGACACAACGACTCATCCCATCAGATGAAGAACTTCTGGGAAAAAGATGAGGAAATATTCGGTGATAAAGGGCAGGTTTCCATACACTCGAGGCAGTTTCATCCCAGAAGGAACATGCCATAGGACCGAGAGATTATGCCCTATCGACTTGTCCGGTATACCCATCGGCCCACTGAGGGAACATGCTACGGCTTGACCACTAAACAGCGGTAATATGATTTATTGTAAACTCTCTCTCTCTTACGAATTATAGTCATAGAGTAAACATATGTTTTGTTTTGTTGTTTATATACTTGTCCTTGTTATTTTAGGCTTTTGTGATTAAATTGTTAATTTTTATATTAATGACGTTTTGTAGTCGAGTATTTATTCCTTATGCACAACCCCACACAGAATCTTACCACTCAGGTTCTGTTAAATTAAGCCATCCAATGACAAAGTGAGCAGGTCTAACAGATCTGACGATTAGAGGGCCATGACCCTTGTCCGTATTCTCATATATTGGTGTCAGAAGTGGAATACCAGTGCAGAAATATGATAAACCTGTCTAAAAATTACAACCTGTTAACAAGGACAAACCTGTCTATGAAGGACAAAAGCCACGTTTGGTGTCTTTCCTACCCTTTTTCCTCTTAACTAGGTTATTTCTAAGTAAGTAGGCCTAGCGATTATTTTAAGGTACTTATGAGTAAATAGACCTTGTAATTAAGCAATTGGTTATAAGAATAGTAGTGGTTTGAGTGGCACTATTCACAAAATTAATTTTTTGAGTAAATTACTATCGAATAAATTAAAATTGCAAATAAAAATTTTTTGAATGAAATTATTTCAGATCACAAAAGTAATTTTTACTCAAAAAATAATCTGAATGATGAGAATATCCAAGTACATTTTTAAAATATAAAAGAATTAAATATTTTAATATCGAATAAAATTAAAACACAATAATTGTATAAAATAATATAACACCAAAATAAATTTTTTTTTTTATTTTTACACGAATAGATCAAATAAGTTTTATTTTATTTAAGCTTTTCCAGTTTTTTCATTCACTTTATCTAAAACATGACATATTCCTGGTTTATTTTCTAATACTTTATAAATTAAGATTACAAATAGTTTTATCATAAACACTAGAATTAATTATTTCCTTAATGGGTATTTATCTTAATATTCTGGTACATGACAGTTTGAAATAATATAACACTAAAATTATTTTGAAAAGGTTTTTATTTTTACGTTACAGTTTATTTAAGTGTTTCCACTTTTTCCTTCAGTTTATATACAGCAAGAAATTTCTGCACCTAATAATTTTTCAGGATATAAATTATTTTCAGATGAAAAATTTCTCGATTAAATTAAAATTATAAATATTTAGAAAACTTTTTATTTCATTTTAGTTTTTATAAAATAACTTGAAACAATAATTTTTTCAGATTATTATTTAAAGATCTGCGTTATTATTTAAAGACCTTTAAAGATAAGAATTGTCTTACATTATGCTTCTGCCATTTTATTTATAACAAAATGCAAATTTTTGATGTTTCTGTAAAAAAACTGGAAAGTGACTATATTACCTGCATAAAACTACACCCGATAATGACAGAATTGCAAAACAAAATGTATAACCGAAAGAATGATAAGATAAGTTTTACGTGCCTGTTCGTTAAGTTTGCTGACTGTCCGTAAAGACAGTCAACAACGCAATGTCTGAAAAAGCTGATGGTTAGTGATCAAATTACTTTTAAAGAACATGCAGAAAAATACTTGGAGCGATGTTTGAATTATTTAAATAAGTGGTACGAATTTACGAGTATTTACAAGAAAATTAACATTATGACAATGAACAAAAAATTGACTGGAATAAACTAAAGCATCTGAGTTCTTCTCTGAAGGGTCCTATAAATGAGGATAAATTGTATGATCATTACTATTTACTGCGTGAAGTTCGTGAATTTCTGGCTAGCAAAACAAAGAAAACAGATTTGCAATGGATCAATTTTTTTAATGTTTGGGTGAATCTGGCCAAAAACTAAATTTTTGCATTTGCTCTATCGATCCCTGCCGCAAACGCCGCTGCTGAGCGTGTTTTCAGCGTAGTAAATGAACTTCAAAAAGTTGTAATCGACTGAATGAAGCACATGTAAAATCAATACAAGTGAGCACGAATTCAAATACACCTGTAAAGAATTTTACATGTGTATATGTTTATTTATCATCGCCGATCGAAAGACATTACAGTGCTGCTCGCATTGTAAAAATATATAACTTTAAACGAAAATTATTCAATTTTCATTGTTTTTATTTTTATTTTATAGCCTAGACCAGGCATGGCCAACATCCGGCCCGTCAAATGAATTTATTCGGCCCGAGATCAATCTTTCAATATTATCTACTCAAGTCCGAATAGCTCGATAAAAAATTCTGATGCCCAAAAAAATAAAAAAGAAAAGTGAACAATTCATTGTGCGTTCAGAGTTAACCATTCAGTCTCTATGGGATAACATCACAATGAAATCTCGCACCACCCCAAAATCTTTCTAGGGCATCCTCTAGTTCGGCCCGTGGAAAAAGTTTTTTCCAATTCGGCCCGGGGGGAAAAAACTGTTTGCCACCTCTGGCCTAGAAAGTGCTCTCGAATGCAGCACCCTACCTGGCATAAAATTTAAGATTACGAAAATCATATGTATTAAATCCAAGCTATATCCCATAACCCCCATAACTTAAGCGTTTTAAACCCATAACCCGGGGTCAGTTAATTTATTTATTATTTATGTAAATACATTTTTATGGATTCCGGAAACATGTTTTGCAATTTATTTTACATAAAAATAAAATAAATTAATTACATAATTAACTATCTCCCAGGTTATGGGGTTTTAATGCTTAGGTTATCGGTTGAGTTCAAAAAGCTTGCGTTTAATATACAGTTGAAACTGCTTAGGCAACCACCTTCTTTTGATGGGCACCTGTCAAAACGGGCAAAAATTTCTGGCAATGAATAGTTTATCCATAGAGTCTTCGTATAAGTTACCTATATTAAACGACTACCTGCTTAATGCGACCGCAAGCATCGATTTTTAATTCGAAACAACATATAACAACTGTAATAAGCGACAACTTCCGCGAATATATCTGGTTTAAACTATTGTTCAACAACGTTTATCCCCTCCTAATATACTGAATCAGTCTAAATTTTCGTTCGAACACACCTCGGGCACTTCTCCCAGCCAAGGCCGGATTAATTCACTTTAGGGCCCTAGACACTTTCTTTTTGCCGAGCCCCTCCCTCTCCCACAGAAATAGAGCACACAAAAAATATAAAACAATAAATAAAACAAAACTAAATAATGTAAAAAACTAAAACAAATCTTAATTTTTTATTAATAAAAATATTTTATTGCTATAAAATAAATCTAATTGTCGGAAGAATCTTATATACAAATCTTTACAAAATAGACAGTTTCACCGGGATCTTCTATAGATCGGGCCCTAGACATTTGTCTCATTTGTCTATGTGATAGATCCGGCCTTCCTCCCAGCCTTGAAATTAGATGCAGGTGTTAATGAATTAGTCTAGAGACAAAGAAAATTCATTTCAGTTTATTGGAAAATGTCCGAAAAACAGAAGAAATGCAAAGTGCTGTCGTTAGAACATCGTATTAAAGTTATCGCAATAACAATTAGCTGCGAAGTTTAACTGTGGGAAAACAAAACTTATCTTACCGTACACCTACAGTATTTTCCTGAGGTGTAAAATATTGTACACGATACAATTAATTGGCTGATCTCATCGTTTAATAAAATACATTTTTATTTATTTATTTATTTATTTTGAAGCTCATATACAGTACGTAGTTTTTATATCAACGTACCTTATTTCCAGGATATTTTTAGAAAAAATAATATCCAAGTAATTTTCGCATGCAAAATATTCAAAAAACAACAAACGCATTAATGCCAAAACCAGTTTTACAGGCAACCTTTTTTTTTCGATTTTGCAATGACAATTATAATGAAATCGTATAAGGAAAAGAAAAAATGAAATCGTTTTATTATTAATTAATAATTTTCTGATTGTACTTAAGAATACATTAAATATTAAAAAATACAGTGATGTGAAAATCGGATCAAGTAAACGAGTTCAAATCTTCTAAACAACGAAGAATTATAAAGACGAATATTTATTTTATTTAAAACAAAGAAACTTCCATTTCTACGTGCTATCGAACCTTTTTCGGGGGCGGATGTTCATCTTCCCGTCCCCGGAGTGACTTCCTTTCCCTCCGGAACCCAAATCTGAATCAACAGGATCTTATCCAAAGAAATCTATGATTGGTGTAAAAAGATAACGTGATAAAAGATCACCCGAAGATATAAAAGGGGGGACGACCACAGAAGGGGGTCGACTTCGCCGTCCAGGAGCTGATCCGATATCGCCGTCTCCATAATCTACAGTTGAATACTCTACCGATCCGGTCTACGGGCTACAGCGGAGACCCCTACAGAAGAAGACGACCCCGAGCCGATTCTACCTCAAGCTCATCGCTAATCAATATGCGAAATATGGAAACCCAAAACTTAATGTTAACTCTCTCTCGGCGCGGTCCTTCCAATTCCAAGTGAACGGTCAATAATCTCTTGTGTTAGGTTTAGTTTGTGTTAATAAATGTTTGTTTTGTTGTTAATTGGAGTCTTTAATTCGAATAACGCACACACCTCACCGACGGCCCCTCTCTCCTCCTCCACTCGACCTTCCGGAAAGAATCCCGACTTCACGGGCTATAAAATCCTTCCACACGTCATCCCCTGACCAGTGGGCAGTTCTCACCGAACTGTTGCCTATCAAAAAGAGGTACGACTTAGTCCTACCTCCGGCGACCCACAGTATTTTTTAAGTTACAATAATATTAACGAATACCAAAACCAAAGTGATGTAGAGATAGGTCGCGCTTGTATATCGATGAAGTAATACAGGCAACTGAGGAGCGAAAACAACCACGTTAAATTTATTAAGTCGGTAAAAACAGAGTATGCATTATAATCGAGAAAATGCGACTATTGTATTAATATATGAAAAATATTGTAATTAACTTTCTTATAAAATCACAATGACTCATGTAAATCGAGTAATCTGATAAGAATAAAATACAATAGCAATATAGGCCGATCGTTGAAAAAATTCGCTTATTTTTGCTCACCTCGAGTTTTGCTTAGTAGAAATGGATGAAAAGTGTGCAAAATACGTACGAAAATATGGTATTACTGGACCACATCTATTGGACGACCACCTGTCTAAAAGAATACCTTACGTAGGAATCGTGGGGGTCCCAATGGACAGATTTCACTGTATCTGTTTTTCGAATTTTAGAATTTCTCACCAGATAGGGTATTTCATTCGAGAGTATTCCCAAATTTCTTTATGAATTGAATGAATTATTTTCGTAGATATTAAGCATATTCAAGCAACTGATAAATGGCAATCAAAATATATTTTTTACGGAAACGAGACAATAGTAATTATAAATAGTACTTAATGTTCTAACGAAGAATCAGCCAACGTATAAAATTATCAGTAATAAAAACAGAAAAATGACAATAGAAATTACTACAATACAATCAAGGATAGCTACATTATTATTATTCCTTATGCATTTCTTCGATTGTATTTCACTTGATAAGAACGAGAAAAAATATACTACTTTTTTTTGCAACTTACATTACACAGAATATAATTAATCAAATTTTAGACTTGCATTTAATTTATTATTTAATGTTAAATTTTAGCATTTGATTCTTCTAAATGTTTTTTATCTAATATAAAATTTGAATATACATTTGTAGTTTCTAAATTTTTGAATACGAAATGGCACATCACAAAATTTTACCAAGATAAATCTTTAAAGTTTTTCACAAATATACTTTCATGATTGAGTAATAATCAATTGCACAATTCACTTAAAAGTTTCCAGTTTTCTCTCTAAATTATTCATGAAACTTGTGCAGCAAGTTTTCATCGTAAAAAAAATTTATAACTTATTAAATTTAATTTGCTTTTCACATTATCAAGTCTACTATTTTAATCCTGTTTTCAAGATATAAAATTCATACGCAAATTTGTTTTCAATATAATAGAAATAATAATAATTCTGTTCTTAAATACAATTAGCTCAGGATCATTCAATTTAACGTGGAATAAGATATTTCGGTTAATGAAAATTAACACCGAATAAATGGTAAGTTATTATTTAAATTTGTCTTAGCTACAGTGATACGAAAGTGTGTTTTAATGTTAGTTTAATTGTAAATAATTCTTAACTACTTTTAAATAATTAATAAAGGTTGTTTGCTTGTTTGTTTTAAAAGCAAGGTTAATCACAAGCATTAATTAAATTTTAAAATATATCTGTAAAAATTCGTTTGGAATCATGAGGTTCTTATCAAATTTGTGCAGTGTTTTTTCCTCTATAGTAAAACCGACTGTCCTTTATTGTGCTGCTTGTACTTTATTATACTTTATTCTTTATTATTCGACATAAATTATAAATACTCAACATCATTACAATGTTGATTATTTCTAATTTATGTACAATAATGAGAAATTCGATTAACCGTATCTGTCTCATTATTCAAGATAATGTTGCAAACTCTACTTATACTTATTATTATTTATGACGCAAATGAACAGATGTTCGTTGGAAATGTATGATAAAATCTCCCCCAAAGGAAGTTTTCTTTCGTTCCCACGGAAAGGGAAAATGTACTTCTGTAGAACTTTTATTTACTAATTGATTTAAATAAAACTTATGATTCTCACACTTGTAGACAACAGTGTGAGCCGCCGGGGTGGTCGGGAAATCCTCTCCTTCCGGCCACATGTCGGTGACCTATTTTCTTGTCAAGGATGGCGTTTCGTTCAGTTACGCGTTACGCGAGTGGAGGAGAGTCGGAGGGGTCGACGATAAGACGTTGGCAAAGTCAAGTAACGACACCATTTAAAAAACAAAACAAGAATTTATTAAACTAACTAACTAAATAAAATCTTACAAAACTCCTTAGACTTCGCGGATGAGAGAGAGTTTACAGTAACAAGCGTTCATACCTCTTTGCATATACTAGTAGGATATTTTCCCGTAATGTCGTAAAAAAGGGATTCTGATCGGTGACGAAAGTGTAGGTCTGCGACAAAAGTGTAGGGCTGCGATGGAGAAGGCGATGTCTGACTTCGACGTTCGGCGATTCCCCCGATGAAGGGACGGTGTCGGTCTTTTATACCTTTTTCGGTGGGAAAATTAGTCAGGTGATCAATTGTTTTAGCAGGTGTGGGGTTAAAGGTGGTGATCGAATGACAACAATATGACGAATTTTGCCTGTAAGTGTAAACTATGCACGGTTTGATGGTGAGAATGTTTATAGTTAAACCGAAAGAGTTATAAATTTCTCATGCACTTTATATTTCGTTTTTGTAGGTCCAAATTCCTTTAGTTAAAGGAATTTTAATTTACATTTATTAAAATTTTAAAGGATTAATTNCACGGTTTGATCGTGAGAATGTTTATAGTTAAACCGAAAGAGTTATAAATTTCTCATGCACTTTATATTTCGTTTTTGTAGGTCCAAATTCCTTTAGTTAAAGGAATTTTAATTTACATTTATTAAAATTTTAAAGGATTAATTTCTTTTATGAAATTATATAAACTTCGAATTTCACAACAGTTTTATTTGCTAATTTTTTGTTTTTTCTTTGTTTGCTTACTTATTTGTTGTTTTTAAATGTTCTTTCACCCTTTTTCCTCAGAAAAAATTAACTAGTAACTTAAAAGTTGCTTGAAAATATCAAATGCTACGAATTTTTAACTGTCCAAAAGCAAGAGTTTTTACCTAGAAAACAATATATGAAAATGAATCTCTGAAGTTATCGTTAAACTTCATTGGTAACTTTTATCGATGTTCTTTCGATAAGTAGTTAAATTTGTTTTAAAACTTTTAAATACTTTTACTATTTATTCGATAAATGACACAAGATAGCTTCTGATGAACAAAATCTTGTATTTACTTATTCGTGTGACCACAGAGTCGGCACCTCTTAGATGCCACGTAAAAACAGTTGCCACCGTGCCTTAACGGACACGTAAATCGCGTTGGCCGTTAGTAGTTCGTTCACGCGCGAGCGGTCGGAAATGCAGATGCTTTGACTCGACATGGCAACAAATCCGAACAACTGGAAAAGGTGCACTCTACAAACTTATTATTTGACAAAAACCCGTTTGTTTATCAAAACTATTTACAAGTTTATAGAATATTGGTTAAGACGCTCAGCTTATCTGCAAAATTCATAACACATTATATGGGGAACGGAAGTAATCTTATCATTAATATCGCGACTCTAACCGCGAGAGAGAGAGAGAGAGTTCTTAATCGTTCGCGTGTTGATAAATATTTTAATTATTAGAACCAACTGTTCGTTTGAATTACAAAATTGTATCAAAGTTCTACTCCTGGTCTGCAAGGTTCGGGAAAAGCTTCGATGATTCCAAAATGATGAAAGTCTTTACATCTTGAGAGGGCAAAGGGTGGCAACGACTGGAGCAGTTTTCACATAGAAGGGTAAACTGCGATTATCATCGATTCCTCCTTATTATTAGGGGGTCTTTTATGGTTTTTTTCTATGACCTTATTTGGAGTTATTATACATGGAGCCAATAGTTAAATTTTGATTGTTAGTTCCAGGTGACACATTAGGAAAATGTGTCACCTTTGAAAGAAAGTGAATCTGGAGAGAGATATGATCATATCCTTCTAGTTTTTATTAAGTGTTGGGGGGAAAAATATAATTTTTTATTAGTTTAAGCGGTATTTCGTTTTATTTTAAAAACGACTGTGAAAGATTATAGAAAGAGTTCACTAAATCTGGGATTAACTTTAGCATCAACTTCATATTTCGGTTCAGACGTGGATTTACGTTTAAATAGTTTATTATAGATAACAGATTTGTTCTAATTTTGTCAAGCTTCTGGTAGTATCATTTAAATTGATCTGTGATTAGAGTTATTATAATTTTTAAATAATATATTTAAAACATCGATCAATGGTCACGTATTATTATCGATAATATATTTCCACATTTTCGTCTTTAGAGTTCTATTAAATCTCTCAACAACTGAACATTATCTATTTCTGCTATTATTAAATAAGTTTCTTTATATATCGGAGCATTACAATATATTCTCGATCTTAACATATTAAGTATAGTATCCGGAATCATAATATTAGTTTTATTTATAACCGGCTTTACTGTTCCATTCTTTATGTCATGTAAAAATCGGTATCCAAAGAGTTTGTGTAGTTTAATAATTTTCCTTTTCAGATACGCTCTATTTTTTCACTTTCAATTCTTTTATATTTCCTTTTTTTATATTGTGAGAATACGGACGAGGGTCCAGGCCCTCTAATTGTCAGATCTGTTAGACCTGCTCACCTTGTCACTGGATGGCTTAATTTTTCTCAGAACCCGAGTGGTAAGATTCTGTGTGGGGTCTGTGCATAAAGAACAGATACTCGACAACAGAAGTAGTATAATATAAAATTAACAGTTTAATCATTGCTTACAATACTACAGCAGGCTATAATAGATACACAAAGGAATAACAATATGATAAGTACTTAGGTATGGATTATCCCTGTCTCTGTGGTATATTAAACTATCCCGAGAGAGAGAGTTTACAATAAACGTTTACCTCGTAGTTCATGTTGAAACCTTGTATCTCGTTGATTCTATTCCTGAGGTGGCGAGTTCGGAGGACAGGTTCAGCTGTTGGAGGAGAAGTAATCACTTTGGCAATTTCTGAACGAACTCCCCGAGTGTCGGCAAACTCGCCCTTTTATCTCCAATTATTTCATAATAATAATTTCTAGAAATGAGTTATGACATTTGAGCAGGTGGTGTGCAAAATTCTAAGATACGAAGTGTGGAAGAAGGAAGCAAAACATCCTCGGTTCTTGAAAAACGTTACGTGACAGAGCAGTTTTGCAGGATGTTAAAGTTTTATAACCTTTTTAGGTTATGTTAAGTTAATTATTCCAAATTTTATCATTTTAAAATGTTTTTAAGTGAAATTAAAGTAAATTATTTATTTAAGTTTGTTTAGCGTATAAATTATATAAAGATTCAAGACTACCTCCACATTATCACATCACTTCCTTCCTTTTAAAAATCACACCGACTCTAAATAGGTGGGATTTTCTAGTTTGTGTTATACTCTCTCTCTTTATATAGGGGTTATACGAATTAAGATACAGTTGATATTATATAGTGATATCGATTACAATTGAATTAAATGTAAACAAAATATAAGATAAAATATATATATATATACATATATATACGGTCTAACTTATTACAATAATAATTGATTAAATTACATTGCTTAAGTATATAGAGAATAGACCATACAATCAAGAGGAAATATTTCCTTTTAGGAAATCATTTAATTAATTCTTAGGGAAGGAAATAGTCTTTCATTCAGGAACAATCTTGCTGTACTTTCTATAAAAGCTTCCTCAAGTACTTCCTGTAAGGTTGATAACACTTTAGGGAAGTGTCTGGTCAGTCTCTATAATAGAAGATGGTTTCGAAGAATGATGCGGAGCAGGGATGGAAGTGGGATGGGTCCCGTTGAGGTCTTCATTTTCAAATTCTGGGAGGAAATGTTGAACATGGCTCGAAGAAATGTAGAATGTTGACTCCATAGCTAACTTCGCTGAAATGTTTCCTGAAGACTGGGAAATAAGCACTTAAAACCAATAAGTTTCTTGAAAACACTGAAGACTATAAGTTGAGGGTATTTTAAAGGAACAGGGATCACGTGGTTACAATTTTATATCCTTGTGGATATTTATAACTCTCTCTCTTTATATATATAATGTGTAGTGGATATTATATATAATATATATAATATATATTATTATATATATATAATGTGTAGTGGATATTTTCTGGTTAAAAGACTGAACTTCTAAAAATGTGTATAAAGAATTTGCAAATAACTGAAGTTATATAGCCGGAACATTAGGGAAAAGGTTAACTGAATAAATTTTAAAAAAAAATGTATAAGTGGTTTACCACTACGTCTTAAAGTCGGTAAGTACGCACAGTTAAATTCTTAGGTGTGGTAGATAAAGATAAGGTGGGAATACGGGAGGCTCTCTCTCCGGTATCTTCATCTCTACGGTGAGGAGAAGGTAGATTTGTAGAGAACTTGGTTTCAGATGGTTGGGTGGAGGACCAGGTTTTCATTAGGCGTTTCCCTACATAAAAAATCATATAGAAAAGACATATGAAGATAACGCTTGCTCCAATTCCTCCCAAAACAATTCACATTGTCGGAGATGAAAAGATGGAGGGTGAGTCAGCACGATCTGTGGTTTCATGAAGTAATGAATCCAAATCCTGGTTGAAATTTTCATTGAATCGGTCCGCTAGTCGAATATCAGCATCCGAGATAGTAGAAGATTTAAAATCTTTAGAATGTGTTAAGTCTTGTCGTAATTGTTCGATTTCTGTAACATTGAAGATTTCCGATATTGGAGGCACGACGAATTGGGGTGCCAGTTCAGTTTGTATGGTGGAGCGCATCTGGAAAGGAGATTTGAGGATAAGTCCTGGTAAGTATCCAACGCAGGCGTTGGGACGATGGATAATTCCTGTGTTATTTAGTTTACTGATGATAGAAGGTGAAGAAGGTGTTCCTTGATGATTCTTAGTCTTCTGGTCGGGGAGAGACATGGATAGGGTTTAAAGGAAGGAGAAGTATGCTTGTAATGCCTAGCAATTGCAGTCCTTTTTGATGCAAATTTAATGTGTCTGGGTTTTCCTAAGGATATAGAAGTGGTGAGAAATTTCATTATTTATTAAAAGATTGTACTGTTTATTTTACCAATTAGGTGAATAACCGTCTTGATAACCTTTATGGTGAATTCCCACGTAAATGACATTCTGATAGTTAAGGTAAAAACAAATAGAGGTCATATCTCACTATCTACTTTCCCGAAACCCGCAAAGTATCCTATTCTTCATGGATCTAACAGATCTGAAGGAACCTCCTTTCCTTGTGAACACTAGTGAGTATGCCCCACGTTCTAATTTGGATTATTATATAAAAATGAAGATTTATAACCTAAGGAGAGGAGGATCCGCTAGTCGAGGGTGAGACAAATCGCTGTATCTTACTACGACTACGATCATTAACTGGCATTACCCAGGGGAGTTCTTCAACTGGTCCCTGACTCCTAAGAGCATATAGAGGAGTCGGATCTTCCTCGGTATTCCCTTCTTCCTCAGATACTTCTAGTTCTTCCTCTCCCTCATTTCTTTCTTCAAGTGCTGGTGGTATGTGAGGAAGTAGGGATGCATTTAATATAAACTCATCCCATGGATCAATAATTAGCGGTGGGTCCTTTTCAGATGTGGCTGATATAATTTCTTTTTGTAGGGTAGGTTCTGGTGGCTCTATTGGAAATTTGACTTCTTCTCTAGCTACTGAGGGTTTTATTCTATTTGCATGTACATGTAATTTTCTTTTAGTTTTTATATTTTCTATTTTATAATTCACAGGACTTAAAATAGCAATAATTCTATAAGGTCCTGACCATTGAGTAGCTAACTTTTTTTCTATTCCTCTTGGAACTACTACTTCCTTTAGTAAGACTCTGTCCCCTATTTGATAACGAAGTGGTTTATTCTGCTTCCTTTGTTGTTCCTGTCTAGACTTTGCAGCCAGTTCAGAATATTCTTGTGCTTTTTGATGTGTCTCCTTCATTCTCAGTTGTAATTCACTCACAAAATTATCTTCGACATCATAAGATAAGGTAGCTGGATTGGTGATTAACTCAAAAGGATAGGTGGGATCTCGGCCATATAACATATAAAAAGGACTCTCATTGGTGGAAGCATGTTCAGAAGTGTTATAGGCAAATAAGGCATAATGAATCCATTCATCCCAGTATCTCTGATCTTTGGATACATAATGTGATAAGATATCGATCAGTGTCTTGTTAAAGCATTCAACTATTTCATTACAAGCTGGATGATAAGCAGTGGTAAGTAATCTTTTTATTTTGAGAATATCACAAACTTCCGAAAATAGTTTGGAGATTAAATTCGGTGCTCTATCTGTTAGTAATTGCGTAGGGGTAGAATGGCGCAATATTATATTTGTTACAAAGACTTTTGCAATAGTTCTACTAGTAACATCCAACAAAGGAACTGCTTCAGCATATCTACTAAAATGATCTACAAATACTAAAATGTATTTATTTCCATTTGTTGTTACTGGCAAAGGTCCAATAATATCCATTGTAGTTTGTTCAAACAGGTGGGAGAGTGGAGAGAAGAGTTGTAATTCTGCTTTCGATTTTCGGCCTTGTCTTCGGTGTTGAGCACAGCTTTGACAACTTTGACAATATTTTCTTATCTCCTTTTTCATTTCAGGCCAATAAAATAACTTTTCTATTTTAGCGAACATCTTAGTATCTCCTAAATGTCCTGCAATGGGATTGTCATGATAAGAGTACAAAATAGTATCCTTTAAATCCTTAGGTACGACTATTTGTCCTCTTTCATCTTGAATATTTTTGTGACATAAAATATCTTCTTTATTAAGGAAAAACTCTTCTAACTCTATATTATTAATCAGTCCACTAATTTGTCCAGCTTTCAAAGCTTGTATAATAGGGTTTAATTTACTATCTTTTTCTTGGAGGGTTTTTATCTGTTGATTTGAATAGATGGGTTCGACCTCTTGTATTTGTCTAATTTAGGGTTTCTCAAACGGGATTCCGGGATCCCGGTTGTTTTTTTTAACCCGGGAAATATCCCGGGAAATTTTTCTTATCCCGGGAAATCCTGCAAATTTCTTAAAAATTCACTTTTTTTCTTATTTTGTGTTAAGGTTGAGGAATTTTGCAAATAGAAAGCATAATTAACTCATTCACTGTCAGAATACATTTGTATTTATTAATTTTAAACCTACCTATTAGTTTTTTTTTAATTTTTGCTCGTTACAGCATGTCACAAATGGTCAATAATCAATATATAGCTTATTTGTGGCAGGACTATAAAAATTCTTTACTTGTCGGAACCTGTAATATCTGGAATAATTGTGCTTACGCTGTCTTGAGTTTTGACCATGCCCGGTAGCTTCAATAAATGCCTGACGCCAGATTGTGCAAATTGGGCAAGGATACAAACGAGTACAAAGTCTGCAAGTATGAAGTTTTTCTTCATAAACCTGATTATTAAAGCCAAATGAATTGCCAAATTATCGAGCTCTAAGCTGGATGCCGCTATTAAAGCAGCCAAGGTAGACAAATCAAGAATACTAGAGAGCGAAAGAAGTACTACAATCTCGAAAACGAACTCGAAATCTTCCAGGCTACAGGTGAAAAAACACATAATATCTGTCTTCTCTTAAATGCATTAAACACTATTCCAATCACATCAATTGAATTGGAAAGGGCATTCTCGGTGGCAAGACTTTTCATTACTAAAATAAGAATTAGAGTGAGTTATCGGAGTATTGACCATTTTTGCTTTTTAAAATCTTATAAAAGTTTGCAATATTTTGTTATATTTTATTTAAAAAACGAAAATTACCTTCTAAATTAGAAGTTCATTTTTTTAATTTTTAACTCAATTCAAAACATTTTTTTGTTGTTGTTGTATGCAGTTTCCAGCAAACTTTAATTTATTTTTTTCTATTTGTGAAAATTTCTACGTTATTTAAAGGTAATTTTTATTATAGGCCTATAGACCTTACACAGCATTATTAATATGATTTTGGAGGTTACAGAACTTTAAAATTACTTTAGAAAATGGAAAATAATTATATCATTTGATTTCAAGATATTTTGTATACCTTAAAAATAATTAATTCTATCCCGGGATTTCCCGGGATCCCGGGAAACAGTTCACTTTTATCCTGGGATCCCAGGACAAGCAAAAGACCGAGAAATGAGAAACCCTAGTCTAATTGCAATGCGGCTTAAGGCATCAGCATTTTGATGAGAACTCCCAGCCTTATGAATGACTTCGAAATCAAATTCTTGCAGGAAGATGATCCAACGGGATAACCGGGAGTTGGTGGAGGAATCTTTATTGCTGAGCAACCATCGAAGGGGTCTATGATCCGTTACTAATATAAATTTTCGCCTATATAAATAAGGTTTAAAATGTTTGACAGCCCATATTGTAGCCAAACATTCTTTTTCTGTTGCACTATAATTAATTTCTGGTTTTCTAAGTAATCTACTGGCATAAGCAATAGGTTTTTCCTGCCCATTCTCCTTTTGAGACAACACTGCTCTTAGAGCTGTATTAGAGGCATCGGTTGCCAAAATAGATGGTTCTTGAAAGTCAGGTGATTTTAATAAAAAAGCCGAGGTAATAATCTTTTTGAGGGTTTCAAAACTTGTTTGTTGATCCGGTCTCCATTCAAATACTGAGTCCTTCTTTAACAAATTGGTTAAAGGTTTGGCTATTTTTGCATAAGAATCAATATGTCTTCTATAATAACCCGTAAGTCCCAAAAATGCCCTTATATCTTTCTCTTTCAAGGGCTGAGGGAAATTAATTATACACTGTATTTTATCTGGGTCAGGTTTTATTCCTTCTGCGGTTATCTCGTGACCTAGAAACTTTATCTGTTTTCTCAGGAAGTGACATTTTCTCAGTTTTAACTTTATTCCTGCACTAGCTAATCTCATAAAAACTTGTTCTAATCTTTCTAAATGACTGGGGAAGTCTGAACTAAAAGTTAATATGTCATCCATATATACTAAACAAATTTTTTCCTTAAGTCCATGTAACACAAAGTCCATGGCCCTTTCAAATATAGCAGGGGATGTTTTCAACCCCATCGACATTTGATTCCACTGCTAATGACGATCAGGAGTGGAGAAGGCAGTCTTCTCCTTATCACTTACCCCAAGTTGCCAAAATCCCGAGATTTTATCCATAGTGAAAAAATAGGTAGCTTTCCCCATTAGACTTAACGATTCCTGTACTAACGGAAGTACAAGTAAATAAGATAACCAAGGATCTACCTTGGTTATCTTATTTAATTTCTGATAGTCGATAATTAATCTAAAACTACCATCACGCTTCCTTACCAATAAAGCTGGGGAACTCCACGGAGACGTGGAATGTTCAATAATATTATTTTCTAATAATCCCTCTACTATGTCATTTAATTGTTGCCTTTGAGCATATGGTATTCTATATGGAGGAGAGTAAATGGGAGTGGCATCACCGGTATTTATCTAATGCTTAACTATATCACAATACCCCAAATCATAGTCATCAAGTGCAAAAATATATCTATATTTATATAATAATTCTAACAACGCTTGTTTCTCTTTTTCTTTGATCTTGTCCCAATTAAATAACTTACTAAACTCCTCTTTAGACAAAGTGGAAGTAGCTCCCTCCTTTATGGTTTCAGCAGGCCTATTTTCCTCTAAAGTTTTCCAGAAAGTCCCCACAGTTGTGCCTTTTTCTAAGCTAATTATATTATGGGTAGTATTCTGAAGTCTAATGGGAACTTGTCCCTTCTTATTTGTAGTTACTAATACATGGGCTCCAACAAGACTGTCTATCTGTAGAGGTTGTGATTCAATAACCCCTGTTTCCTTATGGCTGTTCATTTCTTTTATTGTGGCTGTAACAATATTATCGGACCAGGAAGGAAGTTTACAAGTCTCTAGTAGAATTACTTCCTTTCCTTCTACTTCACTTCCTATTAAGGGGGTTAGGTTTACTTATTTCCTTTACTTTAACCGTGATCTTAGGGATATGATCAGGTCCCGATGTAACTTCCCTAGAAGTATGTAATCTCCCCTGTTCGGGCCCCTTTACTTGCACAGGACAGTTATCATCCCTTAGTTTGCCTAAATTATACTCAGTCCGTCTTTGTAGAATAGGAGAGCTAATAAAGGGGATGATCTTTTGAGGAGGTATTATCAATCGCCCATTTTGTAAATCTGGTAAGAATCCTTTTTCTACGATCATGTCCCTACCAATTAAACCATCACAAGAATACGTAACCTCATTATTTACTATACAACAGGGAAAAGGGAAACGTAATTCTCCAATTTTGAAAATAGGACTCAGGATTCCATAGGTATGTATAGTATGACCCGTGGCACTTCTTAAATCAGTTTCTTGGTTATAATCAATGGGCAACCTTTTTTGCATTTGATCAAGAAAGGTCTTGGATAATAGTGACACCTTAGCTCCTGTATCCACTTGTAACGTAGCTTGTATGTCTTCTATTTCCCCTATTATTGTAGGTTCATTATGTATTCTTCTAATCTTTTCTGCTTCGGTCAAATAACTCTCATTTGACTTTTTCCAAGGAATTATATTACCAGAACAATAATACCAGTTATCTTTCTTTTTTTTATTCTTTAACCTTGTTCTAGGAGGCATACTTCCTATTTTTCCCCTATATTGATATGCTGGCCTATAGGGCTCCTGATTATTTGGTTGCCTTAGCTCACTAGGTTCCCTTGAAATAGGAGCAAACCTTACTCTTGGTTGACCTCTTCCATCGGGTTGCTTTGAAACAGTTTGTTGGAGGGGAGAGGGTTTTCGTTGCAGTAATGAACCATTAGGTCTGGGCATTGATCCCACAGCTGAATATTTCTCTCAACCAACAGAAGTACTCACTTGTTTCTCCCCCAAGTAGTAGAATTATAAGCGTATCCCCTACCTTGGACCCTTCTGGAAGGTTCAGGATATTGCCCCTGACCTTGCCTAGTACCTTGCCATTTCCTTCTTCCTCTTTGGGCTGAACTCCTATTTAAATTATTAAAATCAGCTCTTAATGCCCTCAAAGCAGTTATTAACTGTTCCATTTCTGGCTTTGATTTGTCTCTAGACCTATCCCTTTCTTGGGACTTTTGAAGAATCTCTTCCTCTTTTATTACTTTCAGGGACCCACGAGGATAGGACGTCAATAGTTATATATTTTCTTCACTGATGGCTATTTGCAAAGCCTAATCAAACGTCTCAGGATCTCTAGACATTACCCTCTGTCTAATCTTCATATCAATCCCTGATAAAAACTTTACTCTAAGTCTCTCATCTAATTCTTTCTCTTTGACCCTCTTTATAATTGCTATTTCTATATCACTACCTCCTTAATGCTCTATCTCCACCTCTGCAGCCAAGGACTGTAATCTGACAGCATATGCTTGTATGTCTTCATCTCGAGCTTGCACACAGGCATAAAATTTCTGAAGCTTATAGGTATATGGAATTCGTTCAAAGCGCTCTATCATAACTTTTTTAAATGTTTCAAAATCTTCTACATCCTTAATTCTCCTATCCTTTCGAGCAAATTTCCGGGCAATACCAGTCAATTTTAACCTGGCCACGGCCAACATCTGGGCCTTTTTCCAGGCAGCCACCCGATTTACATCAGCTAGCGCGTCAAAGAATTCGGTAATACAAATTCCGCTAGTATCCCTTGAAAACACAGGAAGTAATGGAATCATTCCCCCTAAACCTCCTAAGGTTATAGGGTTCCCTGCCAAGTGGCTCCTCTAGAAGATTCTCCCTCCATTTTCTAACTTATAACTTATAACTTAATTACAACGTCTGTATACCTATAACTAACTTAATTATAGAAGGAAGGGTAAGAAGACACCAAAATGTGATCTTCGTCCTTTCTAGACAGGTTTGTCCTTTTTTACACAGGTTGTCCGTCTGAGACAGGTTCGACCTATCTTTGCACAATACTCCACTCCTGACACCAATATGTGAGAATACGGACGAGGGTCCAGGCCCTCTAATTGTCAGATCTGTTAGACCTGCTCACCTTGTCACTGGATGGCTTAATTTTTCTCAGAACCCGAATGGTAAGATTCTGTGTGGGGTCTGTGCATAAAGAACAGATACTTGACAACAGAAGTACTATAATATAAAATTAACAGTTTAATCATTGCTAACAATACTACAACAGGCTATAATAGATACACAAAGGAATAATAATATGATAAGTACTTAGGTATGGATTATCCCTGTCCCTGTGGTATATTAAACTATCCCGAGAGAGAGAGTTTACAATAAACGTTTACCTCATAGTTCATGTTGAAACCTTGTATCTCGTTGATTCTCTTCCTGAGGTGGCGAGTCCGGAGGACAGGTTCAGCTGTTGGAGGAGGAGTAATCACTTTGGCAATTTCTGAACGAACTCCCCGAGTGTCGGCAAACTCGCCTTTTTATCTCCAATTATTTCATAATAATAATTTCTAGAAATGAGTTATGACATTTGAGAAGGTGGTGTGCAAAATTCTAAGATACGAGGTGTGGAGGAAGGAAGCAAAACATCCTCGGTTCTTGAAAAATGTTACGTGACAGAGCAGTTTTGCAGGATGTTAAAGTTTTATAACCTTTTTAGGTTATGTTAAGTTAATTATTCCAAATTTTATCATTTTTCAATATTTTTAAGTGAAATTAAAGTAAATTATTTATTTAAGTTTGTTTAGGGTAAAATTATATAAAGTGATTCAAGACTACCTCCAGATTATCACAATATTCTTATTCTAAATAGACGTATTTTTTCTGCTTTTCTATCGAATGGCTCACTGTAAAATGTGTCATTCTATTCTGCATTTATCATGATGATGGATACGGCATTTGATCGACTTCGGTTTACGTGAAGTTCTTGTGTAATTTTTCGCAGAAAGCACGTAAATTAATCTGGGTTTACTTCTTCGAAGTTTTTCACTTCTTGTCTCCTGTTTCATCTGTATAACTTTTTTCAACATTAAAAAATTACAGACCAATGACTTTTCTATAAACACGATATTTATACGAGAACATACTTTTTATATCGTTTATACAATATGTTGGAAAAAAATATAAACACTATTTTATAACTGAAATAGTTATTTTGAATTATTATTTTATAACAATGGAGTCAGATTAATTATCCAATTCTTACTTAATTGTATCGTATAAAAATACACGATAAATCAATTTCTCTTTCCTTTTTGACTTACGGGAGATATATAACTTTAAATAATAATTTTGTTATATTCTTCGTATATGCCTTTTATATAAGGAAATAATATGTACTGTTTCGTTTCTTGTTTTTCAATTGGTACAATTAATTATTTAGTATTTTCTTTAGATAATAGTTTAGAATATACTTCTTTGTGCTGTTTCAATTTCCTGTTCTGTCTTATCCATTTCTGTTGTTATCGAAAATATCTCTTATTTACATTAAATGTATATGTTTCCTTTTTGATTTACAATGCAATACGATTTAAAGTTAATAACGTATTTAGCACTTCATGGTTTAACAAACTTACAATATATAAGGTGACCTAAAAATTATGTAATTGTTGTATCTAGATAATTTATTTAATTATAATATTCGATTTCTTGGGTAACCTTATTGGCTTGTTTTAATATTTGAACAGGTGTCGTTATTACTCTATTATATATAATCAATATGTCATCGAACATACTTTGCAAAAAGTATAATGTTCTATAGGTTTAATAAAGTTTTGTCCATATGTAACATATAGGTTTCTGTTAATTTCTTCCAATTTTTGAATCTATGAAAATCCCATCAGTTTGGCGATAAAAGTTCTTTTACTGTAAAACAATTGAAAACTCACCATAAACGAAACCTAGGAAAATGATAGTATATAGCTTTCATTTTTAAATTACTTAATAACATGTTTACCATAATTTTCCAATAAGGTCGAATTGGATAAAAATAATATGTTTCAAATACAAAAAAATTCACTTTGATTATATGACGACTATTTTTATAGTCAAACGAAACAGTGGAACTGCAGTAACGTAAACCATTGTGCATAACTTTACATTCAGATAACTTTCATATAGTCACTTATAAGAATGAATTTTAATCAATTATGTAATATAATTTATCTTAATTATGTTCTATTTTTTATAGGGTAAATAGTATCTTATCGAAATCAAAATAAAAACATGAAAGTTGACTGTGTAAGGAATCGATTATCGATCGTTTTTCGAAAATTAGGAAGATTAATCGGACTTCATCCTTACTACTTTATTATTATTCCTATTTTAATAACAGCGTCATTTTCAGCCTTTATCTTCAATATAAACACTATCTCAAATGTAATCGAACTGGCATTCGCAGATTCAGGAAAAGTCTATAATACTAAGAAGTTCATTGACAAAACATTTCCTTTTAATACATCGAAATTTTTTGATCCGGCAAGATATACACACATACCGAATTTTGTGTTTGTGATTTTTACACGAAAAGGTGGTGGAGACATGCTCGAAAAAGATGTGCTGCTAGAAATAAGTTCGGTGGATCAACTAATTAAAAATATAACAATTCATCATGAAGGTGTACAAATTGGATATTCAGATATTTGTGCACGTGTACGTGAAAAATGTTTTGAAAATCCGATTATTGAAAAATTTTCCGAAATTGACAATATAGTGCAGAGAAAAAAGAAATTAAAGTATCCGGTCGACATAGATCCGTTGACATACTCATATCAAATTTATTCTCTCAACTTTGGAGCTGTAATCGAAGATGAAAACGATTTCATTCAGACAGCAAATGCTACGAGATTAATTTATTTCACTGACGACAGCAACAAGAAAAAACACGATATGATTAAAAGATGGCGAACAGAAGTATATAATCGAATTAGAAATCATCAATTTAAACATCTTATGTGTTTTATTGATAACTACTGGTCAATAGAACAGCAAAATGTGCATTTAGTGGAAAATATAAAACCTATGATTGGTGCTCCAATTGCATTTATATCTGTTTTCACTGCTGTTATGTGCATGAGCAACAATTGGGCAAAAAGCAAGCCTCTTCTAGGTGCAGAAAGTGTCGTGTCGGCTGGTCTGGCAGTGGTCTCTTCTTTCGGATTCATGTCGGTTGTCGGTGTACCAAATAGTATTTGGAACATCACCATTCCGTTTTTAGTTCTCGGTAAGTGATTACTCCCTCTTTTATATTTGTTTACTTTTAGATTATGAATTCTTCAATTAATAAAGGCTTTCTGATGTAGTGACAGAGATCGATGATGCCTTCGTATTGTTGGCGTGTTGGAGAATATCAAACCCCAAGCATAAAGTACACAAACGCATGGAAGAAACATTCGGTGAAGCAGGAATTTCTATAACTTTAACATCATTGACTAATCTGTTATCCTATTGTGTTGGAATAATGTCATCTTTCCCTCTTATAAAAATGTTTTGTTATTATTCCGCAACCAGCATAGTGTTTACGTTTTTGTATCAGATAACGTTTTTTGCAGGGTGCATGGCATTATCAGGACACAGTGAAGAGAAACAACGACAAAATACATTTCGTTTTAATTTAGGTAATGTTGTTTCATTTTTTAAGTAAATGCTATACGAGATTCTATGGACTGGTATCAGGTGACTTCTGGCAAAATATGAAGGTTAATTGTATAGTGTATTGAATACATGGTGCATTATTTCGAAAAATTTAATATATTATTAAAGTTCGAGTTATCGCAGAATAGCTTAATTTTAATATAAGCATAAATCTTTATTTTAGAGTTAAGCGTTAAACTTTGCTTTTTCTATTATATGAAGCTGCACTGGTTATTAGAGTACAGTTCTTTACAACTCACGTTTACTTTTTGACCCACGACGTTGTAGCTTGAAAACTCTACGTGAACATTAAACGCAGTGAAAAGTATTAACCTTACTTGACCCGCTGAGAGGGAGTCATCCTTACTTTTCTTTCTGACTGTACATTCCCCTTATTCGTTTCCTCACTTTCTCCATCTTCGATAATAACTTTGTTTTATTTTGCTGACATAACGGCCCTTCAATAAAATAAAATGAGAAATATGGTACAAAATATTTTTAAAACATTCGCCTTTTCGGATAAGCAAATTTTTTTGTGATTTTATGACAGTTTTTTTACTTGTTTCGCTGATATCTGTTATTCATTAATTATTTGCTAATAATTAGTATTACATAAATTGATTTATAAATTAATAAACGTCGTTCTGAAATGTTTTTTCAAATAAATAATGTTGTATATAAATTCTAAGTGATTAACTTTATTTTCAGAAGATATAGAATATTCTACTACAGAAGAAGAAACGTCTACTGATGAGCCAACGATGGCATTCTTTCGAGACAAGTTGGGGAGAATTCTATGTATCAGTACAATGAAGATTATAGTTATCATAGTTTACTTTCTGAATTTATCATTTGGAATATGGGGAGCCTTAACTATAACACACGGTATTAATTACACTAAGCTATATCCACAAAAATCGGTAATAACACAGGGTATAAGATTATATTATAATAGTTTCAGCCGTTATGGGTTTCCGTACCAAATAGTCATTAATAGCACACTTGATTATTCAGATTTAAATGTACAGAGGAACATAGATGAATTACTTAAAAAATTCGAAAGTCTTCCACATATTGCAGATTCTCGATTTACAGTATCTTGGTTAAAATATTACAAAGAATTTCAAAATCACCCGCTGGCTAAATATTCATTACGAGGATACAACATGTCGGTTAAACAAGATTTCTTGGATGGACTTCGCAATGTTTTCCTGAAATTTAAATCAGCGGAACAATTCACCAACGATATCGCCTTTAATTCTGATGGATCCGATATTTTAACTAGCAGATTTTATATCCTTGTAAATGATACGTTAAGTCAAGCAGCTGAAATGGAAATGTTAAAAACTCTGTGGAAAATTGCTGACGAATTTGATTTTCCCGTTCTTGTTCATGCAGCATTAACTTCTCTGTACGAACAAGGAATTATAATTGGACGCACAATTAGAGATTTATTTTGGATCACTTCACTATTAGTTATGATTTTGTGTATAGTTATCATACCGAACATTGTCGTTGCTTTTCTCGTAGCAATATCGGTAACATCCACCATTGTAGAAACTATAGGATACATGTCACTTTGGGGAATAAACATGGACATTTTTTCAATGATGAGTCTAATATTATGTGTCGGATTTTGCGTCAATTATCCTGCTCACATGTCTTACGCTTATATTTTTTCTTTGTATCAAAACCCGAATGAAAGAATGAAAGATAGTCTGTATCGTATCGGCTATCCAATATGTCAAGGATCTCTGTCAACAATTTTAGGAATTTTATTTGTATACAGAGATATGTACGCATTAATTGTATTTGTGAAAATAGTATTTCTTATAGCAATAGAAACTGCATTTCATGCATTGATGTTCATTCCTGTTGTTTTTTCTTTGATCCCTCCATTTTTTTTAGTTAAAGCTAATAACAAAATTTAGACTTGGGAAAATGCCTCTGAAAAAGTTAGTTTTGATTATAAAATAAAACTATACCAGACATTATAAAATGAAATTTTCCAACATATTGTTTTATTCAGTGTAAATTGAACAGATAAATTTAATGTTATAATTGTACCAGTTGTTAGTTCTGGAGATCTGTTACAATATAGTATATTGTTTCTTAATTGTTATATATTGAAATATCTCAAAATTTTAACGTATTTTGATTTCATTATATACGAATAAAATGTTAACATTTTTTATTTTACTGTAATTAATCTCCTTATTATTAATTATTAATCTAATAGAAATGTACTGTACATTTAGATACAGTAATTGATTTTCATTTAAATTTTATACTCTTCGGGATTTCTTTGCAGTAAAAATTTTTAGAGTTATACTTTTGTGTTTACCTGATGTATTAATACTATTTTTCAGCTAATAAATTGATATTATTTTAGCAATATTTGAATTTTTAATTATATTAATAAGTTTGCACAAGAGACGATTAACATTATATCTCACATTTACCACGCAAATTGCACTAGTATTTTTGCAGTTTCGCTGATATTCCCCTCTAAAATANTTTTTTCTATATAATGCAATAAATTGTTAAATCTATAGAAAAACTATAATAATTTCACAAAAGTCACTTTCTTAGGTCAATCAGCTTATGCGGCCTCTCTTATTGCTGCCTAATTTAAATGTGGCCTCTAATGGTAAAAAGGTTCCCCACCTCTGCTATATGTGTTTCTGGAGGGGGCGCCAATAAAGTGTCGTGCCCCGAGCGCCAGTTATGTTCGCTACGCTACTGACCAAGGGGGCGCCATAATAGGATTTCGCTCCATCCTAAAACTTGCCTCGGGCCGGCACTGCTTTCAAGCTTATCAGACATTGAAACATCAAAAAACTTTCGAAATTTGTTTATGTATAGATTTCTCTATGTGCGAAGTTGAATGATTTTGTTGTGCTTAGTAACTGATTCACGTAATTCGGATTCGTATATAACGGCGAAAAAATTGCGACCGTATTTGTATAAACACGCTAAAAGAAACTCGTATAATTCGGTAAAACGTCACACCGACTCGTGTCGCGACAGGATTGGTCGAATCTAGACCAATAGCGGATAATGCACAAACCATTGAGTTTAAACGAGCAGCAAACCTACTAAAAACCATTTATTATTTAACGTCCATAAAAATTATATTTATATTAATGATGTCTCCAAATGATGTCTCCAAAGTTCAGCGAATTTTTCTCAGAAAAATAATTTATCAGGAAATATGCAAGTTCCATTCGATGCGCCACTCCACGATAAAAACAAGCTTAAGCAATGGCGTTGCCGAACGGTGCACACTCGGTAAGCGATCCTACAATTTTTTGTTTATAGCATAGTTTACGTGGATTATTCTCAAAAAAATTATACGTGTTTTGGAAATGTTGAGTCGAATTAGTTCAGAAGCGATTAATTTTATGGAAGAATACGTTTCAAACAGCCGTAGTCTATAAACAGCACACATGGCTCATGAATTAAGGTGTCGTAGAACATGAATTTCATAAAAAGTGGAACGTATCTACCGCGTTATAAGGGGGGGTGACTGCATTACATATATTTGCAAATATTTTTTGTAACACAAGTTCCTAATAAATTTAACCCCAAGAAATAATTCAATTTCCTTTATACAATAAATCTATTCATTCAAAATTAAAAAAGGCTTTTTTTTCAAAATGTAGAACAACTAATCTCAAAAGTAAACTGCAAGAACAAATTACATACTTGAACTGTAGTGTAAATAACAATTTTCTATAAACTATTGTTCGTCATAATTCGATATTCCTATGAGGAAATGTAATATTATATGCTGATATTACAACTTATAACATTTATAGTTACTTTGTGCACAAATGTGATGAAAACAAGCAATTATTTATTTTATAATTATCCTCTCTATCATATACTAGCCAATAAGCTCGGCAGAGCTTGGGCGAAAAGTATCGACACAAAAATGAACATTGTTACATTATAGCTAATTTTATCAATTTTCACCAAAGAGAAAAATTTGGTTTTCCTTCTTCTCAGATTAATAAGAAAATTTCTATATGGGTCAAAAATATGTTCTATTTCTCTAATAACGAAAAAATATCGTGTTTAATATAGTATAGTCAAAGCCATATTCTTGAGGGTAAGAGCTCTTTCTCTTTTCCCCACAAGAGAGAATTTTCACAGTGTTTCCTTACTGTGTACTAAATTTTGACTTTCAACTTTTAAGTGTTTGGGCACTGCACTTACTAATATTATTATCAACCAATCTCAATTATATTACAAAATAGTAACTCCAGGCCTTCTGCACCTAGAATCTTAACATGCAGTCTTGTCTGTCATCAAATTAACTATGTTCTCAAGACTAAAAAAGGACACGCAGCTTGATGACATTGTGAATTTATAAATCTACAATTCTTTTAAATAGCAGCCCAAAAAAGTTGTAATCATCAATTACTGGTGTGTTCGTTCTATATTATGCTTATTGATAAAAAAAGAAAATGTCTTTTTAACTGGATTTCTACTCAAATATTTTCTGCTACAATTAAATTACTGAGAAAAGTAGTGTAACTTTCAGTAATTCATCTTTAAAAATATGAATTGTATACCATTATTCAAATAAGTGCAGGAGTGTAGTGGAGTGATTTTTAAGCTTAAATAAACAATTTTAACTTGACTACAAAGATGTGAGTATGACAAATACAGTTTTACTTTTTTTAATAAAGTACAGTAGTAATAAATCACGGGTTTTAATTCAGTTAACATCACATGAAAGAACATGATGAACCTGATATATAATGATTTCTGTTTTTGGAATCTGATGAAACACTTTAACAAAATTGACATTTACAATACTGAGTTTTTTAAATTAAAAATAACGTAAGGCCGAGACTCCACAAAACGGGCATAAAACCCTTGGCCATAAATTTTTTTAATGACGTTACCCATTTGCTTTTGCTTCTGAATCGTAGTAAATGTCTAGCTCGGGAAGTTTTTACAGCGACTGTGCTGCCCCAAGTGTCGAAAGTAAATACTTCTTGGCATGTGTATTGGTGGAAATGGAAGATGGTTATATACGTGATATATCCATATAAAGACAATGATTATATTCCATGTCTTTTTTCTGTACTATAATTACAAATATAGTAAAAATAATATCTTTACTTTCATATATTAACTTTTATTATCGTATTACAGTCGACCCCCCTATAAGATAGAGATACGTTCCATTCTCTAGGAATCCGCTTTCTTACGAATCCTTCCGATCACAACCCGACACGTATCAAGTTTACGGACTACGGCTGTTTGAAAGATTTTCTTCCATAAAATTAATCGATTCTAGACTAATCCGACTCAACATTTCCAAAATACGTATATATTTTTTGGGAATAATCCGTATAAACTACGCTATAAACAAAAAATTGTAGGATTACTTACCGAGTGTCACCATTCGACATTGCCATTGCTCAACATTGTTTTCGTCGCGGAACAGCTCAGCAAAGAGCGGCCGATTTCTAACAACTTATTTTTCTGTGAAAACTTCGTAGAACTTCGGAGACATCATTAATATAAATAATTTTAATCGCCGTTGAATAAGAAATGTTTCTTTCACAAGAAATGTATAAAATTACAGTACTGTATTAGACTTACGGTACCTAATTTACATACTGACAGACGATAGTTAGCGTAAAAATCTCCGTAGCGTGGCGCCACGCTAGACGGCGGAAATTATATATTTAATTATAACAAAGTTACAATAAGTTAATATATAATTATATATACAGTACCTAATTTATATATAATTAATATATAATTATATGTACAGTACCTAATTTATATATAATTTATATAATACTGTCCAGACGATAGAAATCTCTCCGTAGCGTGGCGCTACGGACAGCGGGAAAGTAGTTCGGCTTCCCGATGACGTTTGAGATGTTTATAGGAAACTTTTACTATTTTTTACGGATACCGGTAGCAATTTTTTCGTAGTTTTATACAAATCGTAACTATAGGGACCGTAATTATAGGGGGTCGACTGTATTAAGATAGTACAAGCTTAGCTTTTTTATTATATACTACTCTAAATTGAAGGATTTTTTTTGGCCGTCTATGTCGCATGTTTTAGGCATCCATTATTATAATCAGTATACCTCTTGTCGTAGATATGTGAACACTTTCGGATGTTTTTGATAAATCTTTCCAGACCTATTATAGAGTTCCACGAGGGAACGTACACAAAAGCTTGTTTTCCGCCATTTTTCGCACCGTGTCTTAATGACCTAGATTTCACTGATATCTGATTGGTAAATGGTACCGTTTTACAGCCATATCCGCGTGGAAAGTTGATCACTGCTCAACTCGTTTCTATGTCTGTTTTACCACCTGCTCAGGCATAAAATATCATGGTCACGTTATTAAAAGCTTTTACAGTGAGGGTTTTTACGCTCGTTTTCACGCTAGTGAAGTCTCGGCCTAAAAAAAATATTTTGGTGTGTTTCATATTATATACTTTTGCCATCTATTTATGCCGATGAACAAATATTTAGACTTTTAATGTGAATTGTAAACAATTTTAAGAAAAACAAATTCACTAACAAACAGATGAAAGCCAGAAAGCAGATTAGTCTGCAATTTTGAACAGTTCATTAACATCCTTTAAATTCAATCTTTAAATTTCATACGTTTTATAAATTTTTACTGTCGTCTGTCGACTGACTGCTTTTTTATCTTGCAAATGGCGTTAGATAAATGAATGACAAGACTTGATATGAAAGATTAGGAAACAGCAGATTCGATTAACTATGTAGATACTGTATTTCCAGATTGCACCTGAACTCTCGTCATTTTAATTTAAATACCCCATTAAAATATGTTAGATACATAAACTATGGACTTTATTGTTAAAGAAAAAGTAGGAGGTATAGGGGCAAAACTCTAATAATTTGAGGTGGAGAGCATATATTTCACTTTAAATAAATTAAAAATATAACAAAAAACTTAATTCAAACATTATGACGATTCCTGTAAAATAATTGTTCATTCTATATTATTTTCATAAAACTCGTGAGAGATTTTAACATTTACAATTGAAAATCAAAACATTTTAAGTGCAAAATTAAGACTGAAGAAAAGTAAACTTCAGGGAAAAACTGCTTTTCTTCCTTTATTACATTGAATTATTATGATAATTTTTAACTTTTATATTATTTATATCGATATATTGATAACATGTGCGTAATTCTGTTCAATATCCAGTTCTTAGCGGGGTACTGCCATTGGAGAAACTGATTTTAGTTAAACTGTTACGCCGAGACTCCACTACCGTAAAAACGGCGTAAAACCCCTCGGCGTAAAAGCTTTTAATTACGTGACCCTGATATTTTACGCCCGAGCAGGTCGTAAAACCAGCGTAAAAGCGAGTTAAGCAGTGTTCAATTTTCGGCGCGAATACGGCCGTAAAATGGTACCTTCCGCCAATCACGTCAGTGAAACATAGGCCATTGAGACAAGGAGCAAAAATGGCTAAAAAAGAGCTTTTGTGTACGTTTCCTCTTGGCTACTCTAGAATAGATCTGGAAAGATTTATCGAAAACATCCCAAAGTATTCTTATATCTACGACAAGAGGTAATCCGATTATAATAATGGATGCCAAAGAAAAATCCTTAAATTTAGAGGAGTATATAATAAAAAAGCTAAGCTTATACGTGCTGTATATTATCTTAATAATGCAGTTAATATACAGTAGACCCCCTATAACGTAGGTTCCTATAATAAAAATTCCTATAACGTAGCAAAAGATTGCGGCAGTATTCGTATAAAGGGACTCGTAAAACGTCGTAGCCGACTCGTGTCGCGACAAAATTGGTCAAATCTAGACCAATAATGGATGAGCAGCCGAACTACTTTCTGCCGTCCAGCGCCACACTACAAAGAGTTAGGCGGGTAAATTGAGTTTGCTATCGTCTGTACAGTATTATATATAAATTATATATAAATTAGGTACTGTACATATAATTATATATTACAGTAGAGCGTCGTTTATCCGAACTAATTGGGGGCTGGGGTTGTTCGGATAACTTATTTTTCGGATAACCAATTATGTACGAAAAAATATATTAATTTATCCCGTGTTGAAATTTTTCTCCTTTGCGTGTCGCTTTGCGTTGAATTTTCGTCGATGTTAAGCCTAATAAAGACTATTTTTTTATTTTGTACAAACAAAATAAATATACTGAAAAATATAAAAACAATAAAAAATTGTACTTCAGAAGTTAATTTAGTATCAAAAACGTAAAATATTTGAGTAGCCGAAGACATAGCCAAAGATTACAGCGCCACAGCACTGGCGAAAATTTAAATTTGTCGACTGGAATTCCTTCGGATAACCGACGTTTCGGATAACCGACCTTCGGATAAACGACGCTCTACTGTATT
>NW_019384446.1:0-30921 GCF_000671375.1 Centruroides sculpturatus | reverse complement strand
TAATTATAATAAAGTTACAATAAATTAAGTTAATATATAATTATATATACAGTACCTAATTTATATATAATTAATATATAATTATATGTACAGTACCTAATTTATATATAATTTATATAATACTGTCCAGACGATAGAAATCTCTCCGTAGCGTGGCGCTACGGACGGCGGGTAAGTAGTTCGGCTGCCCGATGACGTTTTACGTATTATAGGAGTTATTTTTACCGTTGTTTACGGATAATGCCACAATTTTTATAGGAATCATAACTATAGGAAACGCTTTTATAGGGGGATCTACTGTATATAAAAAATATATATATATATATATATTTTCCACCGTCTAGTGCCACACTACAGAATGTTTAGACGGGTAAGTTGAGTTAACTATCGTCTGTACAATATGTAAATTAGGTTTCGTAAGTCTAATACAGTACTGTAATTTTATACATTTCTTGTGAAAGAAACCTTTCTTATTCAACGGCCATATAGATTATTTATATTAATGACGTCTCCAAAGTTCAACGAAGTTTTCGCAGAAAAATAATTTATCAAAAAACGCGGCCGCCGTTTAGTGCGCTGCTCCGCGACGAAAACAAGCGTAAGCAACGGCGTAGTCGAACGGTGCACACTTGGTAAATAATCCTACAATTTTTTGTTTATAGCATAGTTTATACGGATTATTCCCAAAAAATTATACGTGTTTTTGGAAATGTTGAGTGAAATTAGTCTAGAATCGGTTAATTTTATAGAAGAAAACCTTTCAAACAGCCATAGTCTGTAAACTTCACACGTGTCGGGCTGCGATTGGGTCATGGGATTGGGTCATATTTAAGGATTCCTACAACGTAAAATTCTTATAATGTGGAACGGTATCTAAGCCTTATCGGGAGGGTCTACTGTATTAAAGTAAAGGTATAGGTATTATTTTTACTACATTTGTAATTATAATACAGAAAAACTTATTAACAACTATATTTTTACGAATCTAACTTTTCAAGTCAAAAATTTTTTTATTCAGATGAGACTGAATCAAAATGGATTAATATTTGAAGGCAAATATTTGGAATTTGCACACTCCGTTTGTCCAAATTGTGCTAAAACACTATCAAAGCTTCATTTATTTTATGGATGTGACCTTAACAAAGATCAAGAATCAGAGATCACTGGAGATCAAAATATCAGCCAAAGTTTAGTTAATCATATGTACAATAAATTTAATCAAGCTACCACTAATGAAATTTACAATTGCTATAATGGTGTAAGAAAACTCTTAAATGTAAAATCTTAAATAATATATGTTATTTTAAAGTGGAGATATGTTTGATTTTTGTTATTGAATGTTTATTTTTCATCTTACATCATCGTCATGTACCCCCTTGTAACAGGCGACTGCCTATTATGTTCAATAAACTAATCTAATCTAATCTAATCTACAGAAGATAGTAAACTCAACTTACCCGCCTAAACTGTCCATAGCGTGGCGCTGGACAGCAAAAAGTAGTTCGGCTGCCCGTCCACTATTGGTCCAGATTCGACCAATCCTGTCGCGACACGAGTCGGCGGTGACGTTTTACCGAATTATAGGAGTTTTTTTAGCATGTTTGTACGGATACCGACGCAATTTTTTCGCCATGATATAGGAATCCGCACTATAGGAACCCGTGTTATAGGGGGTCTACTGTATTTAAATTAATATATGCACTGGTGTTAATATATATATAATTAAGCTAAAGAAGATTTTGCTTATTTTAACAATAAATACTGATGTGATAGATATTTCAAACTTTTCCTTGTGATTTCGCTCTAGAGGCATAGTCTACTTATGTTGAAATGAATTTTATCATATTTATTTTAGTCAGGAAATATCTTTATATTTCACTCAGGTTTCTAAAATAAATATAAAAGTTACATTTTTTTATTAATTAAAACAATTTGATTTTTTAAAATAAATATATAAGCTAACATATCTGTTATACTTCTAAAACAAACTAATGCAAATTGCCAAAGAATTTAACAAGTATTAGGAAAATTGTATTTTTGAGGCTCATTAACCCGGCGTGAGTGAGGCGGGGTATTGTCATACCCGAGATTTTAAATGCAGATTATTTAATGTTATTGTTGCCATGCAAATCTTGTTGTCACAGTAGCTGGAGGTAAAGGAGTGGGGGCGAGGTGCAGTATTGAGTTTAGTGTTCTGCCGGTGTCAGCGGGAGATACACATCAGCAAAGGTGGCTGGGGTACGTCACACACGACCTCATAGTTGGTGTTACATTTTTGAGTCGACAGTAAGTTTATGAGTTATAGCTATTTATAGTATTTTTAGATTTGTTTCTAGATGTCTCAAATGATAGTCTTCGCATTAGACAGAAAAACATACATCTTCCAAGGGAAACTCGAAAAGTGATTACTGATCAACTGAAAGAACCTTCATTACCTGTTTCCAAAAAAATGGCTAATAAATATGTCAGGTGTGGTGAGTGTACTAAAAAAACAAATAGGAAAACAAAACATTGCTGTTTGAAGTGTGAGAAGCCAAAATGTATGAAGCATGTGATTTTTGTGTGGAGATTGTGCTTATTTGTAGGTGTAATGTTGGTGCTGTGCAAATTGATCTCATAAGACCTTTTCGGTTTTTTTTTTTGTTTTTATAATTGAAAGATACTATAGTTATGTTGATTAACCAAAGAAGTTGTAATTTTGTTAGAATTTTATACGAAAAAATGTTAAACTACCAAAACTTGTACTTTTTCAAAGAAAATATAGACACTTTGTTATTTCAATTAAAAAAAATGCTTTTCAATCTTAAACATAATTTTTTATTTACTCATCTTGTTAAATATAAATAGATACTATTCTTATTATCCCAAGTGAAAAAATACTTTATACACAATTATAGTATAAAAAATTCGGCATCAAAGTTTCGGGTATCTCCTACCCACCTCATAGCTGATGTAACAATTTCTCACCTCATTCACGCCGGGTTAAATGCAGATGTGAGGTAGCAGAAATTCCTATATTAATACTAGTCTTATTAACATTGTTCGAGAGACGTAACGATTGTTGTTTGTAGCTACCTGAGAAAGTCTTTTGTTACATTTTTTCGAAGGCAACATGATGCTTTCTCGTGAACTATTAACCTCTGCACTGCTGAAATTGTCCGTGAATATCGCCAGAAACGGCCAAAAAAAGTCAGTCGCCGTTTTAATGCTCAGAGAGGAAAAAGTCGTCGCCCATTCCATAGGATAATCTTTATCAACAACCCTTTTTGTGTTAGTGCACGATAAAGCCTGGATATTTCAATGACACATTTTAACTGGATATTTCACCCTTGGACAAATCCTGAAAAAGCCTATAAGAAGAACTATTACCTGGTTCTCTGATTTGATACGACCCTGATCCGGATATCTGTTACAAAAGGTATTTATCACCACGCGAACCTTATGTGAACTCTCTCTCTCCGGGACAAAACTTTAAAACCTCTGTATTTTATCCATTTTATTTTTAATTAATTCCTTGTTAAGTGTTAATTGTAGTTCCACATGCTGTCTCTCGATCGGCTGACATTACGAATCCGTCTGTCCGCTTACAGGACCGCTCGCGTGACGGTGTGACGTAGTAATTGCCGTCTCGGCTTCCGTGTTTCGATAAACACGGGTGGTTTCAATCTTGACAGGGCCGACCCGAAAGGTCACACAGGTATAGTATTTATTCATTTACTTTTATAATACAGTGAACAATAAATCTACAAAATACGATTTTTTAACTAATGCCTAAAGATTTATCGTATTATCAGGCTATAATTAAGACTAATTAAAAAATTAGATATAAAGTAATTTGTCTAGAGATAGGCGGTTAGGCCGCCATCTACTGACAATTTCAATAATTATAATTGAAAATTAACAATTAATTTATTGTAATTATCAAAATGTTCACTACATGGCAGCCTAACCGCCTATCTCTAGACAACTTACTTTATATCTAATTTTTAAATTAGCCTTATTATAGTCAGGAAATTCGGCAAATTGTTTGGCAATATTATTAATATTTTTAATATAGAAACAGAAACTGAAGCACACATTACAATAATTATGTACAATATGTACAATAATTTTACAATCATTTAGAAAATTCAATAGGTACAAATGAATGTTATGAAATTTGAAATAATTTGTAAGAATAAAGGCCATGTGTACAGAGATCTATATGGAAATGATCCTCCTCTGTCAGGCGAAATGTCTTTCACGTTAATATAGACTAGACTAATTGTGGACTCTGAGAGAGCATCAGTTCTAAATTATGCCGCTGTGGGAAATTACACCTACTTGATTAGTTCAAAGCAGACAAATACCTATATCGAATTTTATTACTCGTTTAGTGTTGGGTGGGTTGTTTTGCACGTGTGAGAACCGAATCACAAGGGGTTTCGATTACGTAACATCTACATGTGGGCGCAAGATTCAGAGATGTCTTTTGTTCGGGTCAGTCGAACGACCTGGACATGAATGGATTATTCCGGACTGTTATAACCAGCCTACTTGTAGTTCTTTGTGAGAGATTAAACGGGAATTTTACGATTAGAAATATCTACACCACACTTAAATCATAAATGATACTATTATCCCTGCAGTAAATGACCTGGATCTCACAGACCGACGTAATTTTTGCAGTTTATATTCGTTACGTACTTATATAGGTAACGAATAATTTCTGATACATTCCTACTCAAAATAGTAGTACAAATTTATGTGAAATTCAAACTGAATAAATTTAATCTGTGGCTAGCTGACAATTCGGGTCTAATAGACCAGGCCATTCACTCGTGTAAGTGTTTTTTCGTGCATTGTATACATATGAGTAGTAGTGGTTTGAGCCATACTGATCACAAAATTAATTTTCTAATTACAAATTTAGATTAAATTAATTTTATTTTAACAATAAGGAAAGTTTAATACAGTATATTCTTTCTAATTATAAAATTTATAATTATAAAATTAATTTGCAATAATAATAATTTCAGAACAAATGATCAAAAATAATAATTTCACATTACAAACCTCTCGAATAAATTAAGATTATAAATATTTAGAGAACTTTTTGTTTTTTCATTTTAGTTTTCATAAAATATCTTGTAACAATAAGGCAAAGTTTCTGTATTAATTATTAAATGTTTTAATATCGAATAAAATTAAAACACAATAATTGTATGAAATAATATAACACCAAAATTAATCTTTTATATTTATACATGAATAGATCAAATAAGTTTTATTTTATTTAAGCTTTTCCAGTTTTTTCATTCACTTTATCTAAAACATGGCATTCTCCTGGTGTAATTTCTGATATTTTATAAATTAAGATTACAAATAATTTGTCGAGTAATAGTTTTATTATCAACACTAGAATGAATTGTTTTCTTGATGGATAAAATTAAAACACAATAATTGTATGAAATAATATAACACCAAAATTAATCTTTTATATTTATACATGAATAGATCAAATAAGTTTTATTTTATTTAAGCTTTTCCAGTTTTTTCATTCACTTTATCTAAAACATGGCATTCTCCTGGTGTAATTTCTGATATTTTATAAATTAAGATTACAAATAATTTGTTAAGTAATAGTTTTATCATCAATACTAGAATTAATTATTTTCTCGGTGGATATTTGTCTTAATATTTTGGTACATGACAGTTTGAAATAATATACAGTAGAGCATCGTTTATCCGAATCATTTGGAAACCGGGGTTGTTCGGATAACTTATTTTCGGATAACGGATTATGTACGAAAAAATATATTAACCTATCCCGTGTTGAATTTTTTTCTGTTGCGTGTCGCTTCGTCGCCTAACGTAAACTTTTTAAAATAAAAATCATGATTATTGTATCGTTAAAAATTATTTTTTTATTTTGTATAAGAAATATAAATATATTGAAAAATAGGAAAAGAAAACAATATATACTTTAGAAGTTAATCTAGTATCGAAAACGTTCGATTCGGCACAACACACAGTCCTCAGAAAAACACCACACAAAAGTGCCAGTGTTGCCAGCTAAAACACACACATCAACTAAAAAATATTGGAGTAGCCCAAGATATAGCCAAAGATTGCAGCGCCACATCACTAGCAAAAATTTAAATTTGACGACTGGAATTCTTTCGGATAACTGACGTTCAGTATAACCGACATTCGTATAAACGACGCTCTACTGTATCACTGAAATTATTTTGAAAAGGTTTTTATTTTCACGTTACAGTTTATTTCAGATCACAAAATTAATTTTTTGAGTAAATTACGGTACTATCGAATAAATTAAAATTACAAATAATTTTTAAAACTGAATTAAGATTGAAAATAATAATTTGTTGAATAGAATTATTTCAGATCACAAAATTAATTTTTCAATTACAAATCTTAATTAAATTAATTTTATTTTAACAATAAGGCTGTATTAATTATTAAATGTTTTAATATCCAGTAAAATTAAAACACGATAATTGTATGAAATAATATACATTAGAGCGCCGTTTATCCGAAACGTTGGTTGTCTGAAAGAATTCCAGTCGTCAAATTAAAATTTTCGCTAGTGATGTGGCGCTGCAATCTTTGGCTATATCTTGGGCTACTCCAATATTTTTTTGTTGATGTATGTGTTTTTGCTAGCAGCACTGGCACTTTTGTGTGGTGTTTTTCTGAGGACTATGTGTCCTGCCGAATCGAACATTTTTGATACTAGATTAACTTCTAAAGTATATATTGTTTTCTTTTTCTATTTTTCAATATATTTATATTTCTTATACAAAATAAAGAAATAATTTTTAACGATACAATAATCACGATTATTATTTTAAAAAGTTTACGTTAGGCTTAACATCGACGAAAAATTGAACGCGAAGCGACACGCAACGGAAAAAAATTTCAACACGAAATAGGTTAATACATTTTTTCGTACATAATCGGTTATTTAAAAAATAATTTATCCTAACAACCCCGGTTCCCAATTGATTCGGATAAACGACGCTCTACTGTAACACCAAAACAAAATTATATTATAAATTTTTTTATTATACAAGAATTGTACACTTTTTTTCCTACATCCCCTTAAAGATGGGACATACGAAATCGTAATATCACTGGTTTAACATCGAAATCCGTGAGTAATATAAAATCAGAGAGCGGAATAAATATATCAAATATTTTAACAAATTTTTTAAAACTCCTGTCAACTATAAAGAAAACTATTATAAAACATATAGGTAAATTCTTATCGGTTGGATTAAATTATAAATCTACTCGTGATTCACGTAATCGGGCGAGGGCAGCCAAATATCTAGCAGGCGGGCAGCTAACAGCTAGGAACCGGTCCTGAATGGAATTGAATGCGTTATACGTATACCAGCCAACCCGAGGTCCTAGGCTTCCACTAGCTAAACCGAATGAGGTTGATGCTCTGTAAAGCGCATGCGCGAATCTAGCTTTTTTGATGCTGACAATACAGCGTTCCACTCCGCTACTCCGCCACTAATATTCGAATATACAATAGCAATCTTATGTTTTTTCACGTGTAGTATAGAAATATGTAATAAGATACATAATGCGGTTATGATAAAATATTGTGCGATTATTTTTATATAATTAAAATTAATATGTATTTATTTTTTAGAAAATACAAGGGAAGCGGCGCATCCACCGCTTGTAAAGACGGCACGCCATTGGTAGACTACCTCACAGCCAATTCAAGTTATAAAATTCCTTTTATTGCTTTTTTACATATGCATTTCGAAAAGAAGGTAGAAATGTTGGAACACGATATAAACTATTTCAGATGCTTTTTATTAAGAGAACATACTCCAAATTCCCTAAAATTAAAAAGAACAATAAAAAATATAATACCAAAACATATCATTTGAAAAATTGAAAAAAAATAATAAAAGCTGCAATTAGGAGCAAAATTTTAAAATGGAATAATTTAAAGTATCATTTAAGGAAAGTATTACACCCATATAATTATAAAGAAAATTCGTACAAAGGAATTGCTAATAAATATAAATACAAAAAAGATACAAAATTACATAATCTATTAAAGTACCCAATCCCTAAGAAAAAGAATATATGGGTAGATAATCTAATCATCAACAAAACTGATATACAAATCCCTAAATGTATAAAGAATTTCCTAGCTTTAGGTATAGATTATAATATACCTATAGATAAGATAACTATAGATTTAATAGCAAATATAGGCAAAAATATAAAAGATTTACCAATAAAAAAGGAAAAAAACTAATTTAATTGGTTCTGTCATTAATGACATGAAGCATATACTCCCAAAAAATAAGTTTAAAATAAATAAATATAAAACAAATTTAAATAAGACTATAAATTTTAAAAAACTAATAATTTATCTATTATCAAAGCTGATAAAACGAAACAACTCATAATAATAAGTAATAGTGATTTGGAAAACAAAACAAAAGAACAAATTAACGACGAACAATATATCAAATTAGATAATAACCCATATGAAAAATAAAAAAAGATTTAACGACAATAATGAAAAATATGTACAGTAGAGCATCGATTATCCGAATCAATTGGAGACGGGTTGTTCGGGAAAAATATCGATGTTTCGGATAACCGATTGTGTACGAAAAAATATATTAACCTATTCCATGTTGAATTTTTTCTCCGTTGCGTGTCGCTTTGCGTTGAATTTTCGTCGATGTTAAGCCTAATGAAGACTATTGTATCGTTAAAAATATTTTTATTTTATACAAATAAAATAAATATATTGAAAAATATAAAAGCAATAAAAAAATTATACTTCAGAAGTTAATCTAGTATCAAAAACGTAAAATATTTGAGTAACCCAAGGCATGGCCAAAGATTGCAGCGCCACAGCGCTGGCGAAAATTTAAATTTGCTGTCTGGAATTCTTTCGGATTATTGACGTTTCGGATAATCGACGCTCTACTGTATTCGAATAACAAAATTAATGAAGTAGATAAAAATAACATACTTAGTTTCAGAAATAATAGAATCCCAACATTAAATATACGATTAAAAACACATAAAAAAGAAAAAAAGACACAGACTCATAGATTTTAGATATTCAATACTGTACAATTTAGAAAATTATATTAAAAACAATTTTAAAATACTGAAGATTCCACAAATAGTATAAAAAATGCTGATGAAGTTACTAATATAATTCAAAACATAAAAAAAGACAAAACAGACACATTAATAAGTTTAGATGTAAAAAATATGTACCCAAACATAAAATGGAAATTAATAAAAAACAACCTGATACAATCCTGACCAAACATTAATATATCTTGTAAAATTGGCATATAAAAAAAATTATTTTGAAGTTTTGTAATAATTTTTATAGACAAACTGATGACGTTAGCACAGAGTCAAAGATGGGGCCAAAATTGGCTGAATTAGTAATGAAAGATATAAATAAAACAAAATACAAAACATTCTTGGTATTAAAACTGTAATGAGATATGTAGATGATTACTTATTGATTTTAAATAATTAGATAACAAATGAGAGGATGATTTTAAATACGATAAATAATACAGAACAAAATATAGAATTTGATATAAAATTAAAAAATATATATAATAAAATTAATTTTTTGGATATAACTATAACAAAAGAAAAAGAGAAATTCTCATTTAACATGTATAAAAAACCATCTAATATAAATAAAACAATCAGTTATTACTCACATACCCCAATAGCTATTAAAAAGTATACATATATAATAGAATTTAAAAAATTTTACACAAGAACAACCAACAAAAATGAATGCATAATGGAATTAAACGAATTAGATTATAAATTAATCCTCAATAATTACCCAAAAAGAACGTTAAAAATTTGGTACACACAATATTACAAAAATAGATTTAATATAAAAAATAAGAGAGAGAAAGATTACAAAGCCTTTCCTTATATAACTAATATTATCGATAACTGTTTCAAACTTTTAAACAAGGTTAATGTAGTTTTGGCCCCATCTTTGACCAATAAAATCTCACATGAAATTCATAAACTAGAAAAACACAAAACCAATGTTGATAAATTGAAAGAAAAACTAGAATTGTTTATAAAATTAATTGTAACTGTCAAAATCCGAAAAAATACATAGGAGAAACAGGAAAAACTTTAGAATTACGTATTAAAAAATATGAAGTTGCCATAAGACTAAAACATAATAACTCCCCTTGGTTTATCCACATCAAAAATAGCAACTGCCAAATAGATAGAAATAATCCTACACAATGCCAGCCCGAGGCAAGTTTTAGGATGGAGCGAGATCCTATTACTGCGCCCCCCCTTGGTTGCCCCTAATTTATACTCTTTAATTTTCTTTACCACTGAGGCGCCCCCTAAGGCTTAGCGCCTGGAGCGGCTGCTCTGTTCGCCCTATGGTAGGGCCGGCTCTGATCCTACACTATGAAAAACACATTTATAAATGTAAATTCAATGAACACATAGAGATAATAAAATACAATAATGATAATTTAATAAACGTGTCAAATGGTATGCAAATCGACCAACAATAGTACAACATAATAGAGGGTAAAAGAAAACATCAGTTAATTATATCATAAAAATTATATATTGTCGCGAAAAACCTTTTTGTATTTTAATGGTCTTGAAAGGATATACAACATATACCGTTAAATTTTGAAAATAATTAGCTTTTAATTAGTAAGAAACCTGTATGTATATTTTTGTTTCTTAAGATGTTTTAAATATTATTGTAAAATGTTACTTAATAACATAATTTATAATTACTAGTATACCAAGCTGTACATCTATCGATATAACGCGATAAACGCCCTTAATGCCATCGTTTAAGTTTGTAAAAATATTGTAAATGAGACTAAAAGTACCGTATAAGTGTGAAATTAAGCCATTGTAACCTATGGAGACTCTTAAGGTATTATGAAGGATGTTTTGATTGTTTTATATACATTTTCTACTCGCGCTGCTTTTTATCAATTTTATAATTTAAAAATTTATTTTGTAGCACTGAAGAAGAGCTAGAAAATTAACCTGGCTCGAAATGCATATGTAAAAAAGCAATAAAACGAGTTTTATAACCTGAATTGGCTGTGAGGTAGTCTACCGAAAGTTTTTTTTCGGATTGAAGAGACGTTACTTAATAAATATATAAACAGCTACCATTAGAAAATTCAGAAAAGTAAATAAAGGTAAAAATCTTCAGTCATCATTTTCTGCTCGCCTGACACCCTTTCTCATTCTTATATAAAACAAAGTCTGAAATAAATATATTACGAATATAAAAAGCAAAACTGCTTTTAACGTAAATAACAATTACAGCAGGACCGTTCGGTAGATTTTCTAAGTATGATGCAAGTCTTTGAAATGCCTTATATGTTTTTTGCCGCCCCTTATATAAATTATTAGTCTTATATAGGTTATAATTCTTATTATTTGGTGTATCTTACCATGGCCGTGCAGTAGATTTCCTAAGTATGACGCAAGTCTTTGAAATTCTGCCCCTTAAATGTTTTTTATGCCGCCCCCTCACGGTGTCGCCTGATGCGGCTGCATCTCTGCATCATAGCACGGCACGGCCCTGAATTACAGTGTTAGTGAAACAGAAGAAATACAAGTTGAAGATTGCCTTTGCTGGAAAATGATTCTATCAAAGCAAACCGTCTCAACTGCAATTATATTAATACAGTAGAACCTCGAAAACTCGGCCTAATGTGGACCGAAGGGTGGCCGAGTTTGTGAAAATGCCGGGTTATCGGGAATGGGGTTAAAAAATATAAGTACGAGTGTTTCCTCAGAAAATACTGTACTGTACTTGTATGTATTGTTTACTTGAGTATATAACAGAGAATAAACTGCCCAAATACCCTTAAACAAAGGGAAAGTACGTACTTTATGAAGGCATAGATCCTTTACTACATGAAAATGAAAATTAATGAATACACTGTGTACAGTAATTTATCTGATAAGACAGACCTCAGAAAAATACTTTATGAGAGCTTTTATACTTTTATAAAGCTGTCTATAATATAAATTAATTAACTAAGGATTTTTTTGCCCTGCCAGGGTGTGGCCGAGTTATCCGGAGTGCCGGGTTATCGAGAGCCGAGTTTTCGAGGTTCTACTGTATAACGTAAATTTCAAATGTTACTAAACTACTATCAATTTCTTAACGTAAAAATCGTTTTAATACATTAGGTAAACACAAAATATAACTCTACTGAATTCTTATCCGATAAAAATTTTAAAAATCCTAAAGTTTCTAAAATTTTGAATGAAAATCCGTTATATTATTTAAATATACATTTCTAATGCATATATAATTTATTATAACAAGATTATAGTAAAATGAAATATTACTAACATTTTACTCCTAAATACTGACGTCAAATAACATAAAAATTTTAAAAATTCTCGATGTAAAATACTTGAAAAATAACATACTACATTGTGTCGGATCTCGAGAAGTAACTATTCATACAATTATTAAATTAAATTTTCTTGTACGATTGAGATTAACTGGAAAATAATGTCTCAAAGTTTTAAAACTGTAAGTTATATTTTATAATTACAATAGTAAATTCTTTGGTGACATTTCTCTTAACTGCTGATCTTATATTATGTTATTAGCTTTAGGAAAGATTGAGAAAATCAAAGAAAGAACCACAGGAATGAATATCAATGCATGAAATGCAGTTTCCAATGCGATAAGAAATACAATTTTCACAAATATAATAAAAGCGTACATATCTCTGTATACAAATAAAATTCCTAAAATGGTTGACAGAGATCCTTGACATATTGGATAGCCGATACGATACAGACTGTCTTTCATTTTTTCATTGGGGTTTTGATACAACGAACAAATATAGGCGTAAGATATGTGAGCCGGGTAATTTACGCAGAATCCGACACATAATATCAGACTCATCATAGATAAAATGTCCATGTTTATACCCCACAGAGACATGTATCCTAAAGTTTCTAAAATGGTAGATGTTACCGATATTGCAACGAGAACAGCAACGACAATGTTTGGTATGATAACTACGAAAAGAATCATAACCAAAAGTGAAGTGATCCAAAATAAATCGGTAATTGTACGTCCAATTATAATTCCTTGTTCGTACAGAGGTGCGACTGCTGCATAAACAAGAACAGGAAAATCAATTTCGTCAGCAATTTTCCACAGAGTTTTTAACACTTCCATTTCAGCTGCTTGACTTAACGTATAATTTACAAAGATGTGAAATCTGCTAGTTAAAATATCGGATACATCAGAATTAAATGTGATATCGTTGGAGAATTGTTCCGCTGATTTAAATTTCAGGAAAACATTGCAAAGTCCATCCAAGAAATCTTGTTTAACCGACATGTTATATCCTCGTAATGAATATTTTGCTAGCGGGTGATTTTGGAATTCTTTGTAATATTTTAACCAAGATACTGTTAATCGGGAATCTGCAAAGTATGGAAGACTTTCGAATTTCTTGAGTAGTTCATCCACTAATTTCTGTACATTTAAATCTGAATAATCAAGTGTGCTGTTAATGATTATTTGATAAGGAAACGTATAACGGCCGAAACTGTTATAATGTATTCTAATACCCTGTGTTATTATTGATTCTTGTGGATATAACTTAGTAAAGTCTACACCGTGTTTTATAGTTAAGGCTCCCCATATTCCAAATGATAAATTTAGAAAGTAAACGATGATAACTGTTATCTTCATTACCTTCATAGATAAAATTTTTCCCAACTTGTCCCTAAAGCATACCATTGTTGGCTCATCAATAGACACTTCATCTTCTGTAGAAGAATGTTCAATAGCTTCTGAAAATAAGACTTAACCATTTAGAATATATATACAACTTCTTACTAAAAAACAAATTTCAGAATCATGTTTAGTTAGTTTTTAAATAATTTTTATAACAATAATTAGTTGCAAAATAATCTATATCTATATCTATATATATATATATAAACATGTATGTCCCTATATCTCACTTTTTCGCCAAAACTACACATCGCACGTGAATGGTGTTTGTATGTGGTGGTAGCCCCAAGTCTCCATTCGTGGATAGGGGTGGTTGCGTCTCGATAGCTATAAGGGTGCGGGAGATATAAGGCTGAAAGCGGTTAAAAGTGGTATTCTATTTCGAATGTTTTGTTCGATTTTTTCGAATTTGTTCGAATNAAATCAAAACTCTTTGATGGGCATTTACTCCATACCAATAAAAGACCACCAGTTTGATTCTGATATAGTTTATGTGGGAGCTACTTTGCAATCCTTAGAGCATAGGGTCATATAGGATCAAAGAACACAAGTACTCAGTTAACAAGAACCTAGACAGTATGATTCTAGCATCATTTGCCAACCAACATGATGTTAATGTTTTATGGGACCAGGCTTCATCATTAGGCCTACAATTAACAAACATACAATCAGGGATCTTGAAAAGCTAGATATATATAAAGCACAAGTAAAAAGCAAGGTGTATTAATCATAGAGATGCAGATTCTTTCTCAATAGCATGGAAATCATTTTATGATGATAGGCAATAATAGGATATAGTGATGCAAACACACATTTTTTTATATATATATATATTTATATATATAACTATACTATTACATACAAATAAAAACCCAGCGAAGCGGGATCTTGCAGCTAGTTAATAAATAAAAGATATCAGCAAAACACAGAAATGGAAACTGTCCAGTCATTTCATTAAATCACGTAAAAGAATACAAAACAATTACATTTTTGTACTATAGTTTTCGCCTTGATTTTTATGTTAACGAAAGATTGTTTTTTTTCTTAAATTAAAACAGAAAACAGCCGCTAACGAAAGAGGCAAGAGAGGAAGGGAGAAGGAAAATCAGCAGTTAGAAAGGATGCATTCTTCTCAGTGGCTTACGTAAGGTTAATACTCCCTTTGTGTTAATGTTCACGTGGAAGTTTTCGGCTACAAAGACTTGTGTTAAAAAAGCCTGATTTGTAACATACATTAAAATGTAGTGCAGCCACAAATAATTTAGAAAGAGCAAAATTTAATGCTCGACGATTAAATAAATACTCAAACTATATGATACCAATAAATGTAATTTTAAAGGTATATAAAACTTGGAATTCAATTAACAAGCCAAAAAATAAAGTTGTAAAGGTTAATCCCTTATTACAAAAAATTTCGCATTAAAGTGTCACATGAGTTTAGACGACTCATCAAAGACAACTCTGTGTATACTAGTTATATAACAAAACATTTTAAGTCTGCAATAATGTTAACAGAAAATTGATTATATAAAATACTTCTATTGTCATGTCAATTATAAAATGTGTAACTCAGAACAAGATATGTTGTGAGTACTGAATTTCTTCTAATATTACGTATGCAAGAACACGGCAAGTTACCAGTGTGTTGATGTTATTTTTAATATTATTTAAATGTAAATAAACTCGAGAGGTGTATATACATGCGTAATTTTGGACTAAATCTCCGAATCTTGATTTGTCTCTGAATTACTTTCACGTGATGTAGAATTTTGTTTAATAAATTTTCTTCATATTGGTAATCCATAATTGTGAAAGTAATAGCATTTTCTATTAATAATGTGATCCGCAATCCAATGACTTACAGGTTTATTATCTGTTATAATAGATGAACAAAATTTTGCCTGTTTTTTCTTATAATGTTTTAGTAATTGGTTCGATGCGTATACACCACCAAATCCTATGCAAATATATTCACTGTACGTTAATTAAGCTCCAAAAAGTTAAAGCAGGGGTGTCCAAACCGCGGACCGCGGGCCGCATGCGGCTTAAGGCAAGTTCCAATGCGGCCCAATAAACGTGTAAACAAAACCGGCAAATGTTTTAATTTTTTTTATTATATATTTATTTCAACGGTATAAACTCAAGAAAGAAGTTTCACAAAGCCGTAAACCTTCATTCATATTTTATTTCTGAGTGGAAAGGAAATATTTTTAAATACTTGGAGATGTGTGAATGAGGAATGATTACTAAATAAAGCTGGAGCTGTGACTCAAAGGATTATAGATCCAAATTTGGGAAAAGGAGGAAAGGTAAAAAAGGACAAAAGATAAAAAGTAGTGAGAAAGGTTAAATAAAGCTTCTGTTATGCGAATATTGACCCTTAATTTACCAACCTTTCTCACTTCTTTATCTTTCGTCCTTTCTCTTTTTTTCTCGCATTTATGTCTTTAATCCTTTGAGTCACAACTTCAGCTTTATTTTATATTTCTTCCAACGTTGCAAGATTTGGCTACATTTGCGCCAAATGTGGCTACTTTTATGGTTTGACATAAAAAATATCACTTAGCGTTTTGGCTATTTCTTGGGCTGCATATTATTTATATATTAGTTGAAAAAATGCACTTTAAAATGGTGTTTCGTCGCTTTTTATTAATTAGAGACCCAAATAAAACAAATATTTGTGTTTTCAAATAAATTTTCTTTTGTCATTTTTATAGTAAATGAATTTATCTATTTCTAAGTAAAAATAGAAAGTGTAGAAGTAATTTTTTAAAATATCCTTTTTCGTGATAAAGATTTAATACTTATTATTATAATCTGGACATGTTAATCCTTAAATATACTTGTATATTGGGCCACAAGTATATATTATATACTTGTGGCCCAAAACTCCTTGACTTCTTCCAATGCGGCCCAGAAAAACAAAAAAGTTGGACACCCCTGATTTAAAGCTTTACAAAATTTTATTTTTATTGGTAAATTACCGTACAGTAATACCTCGACTTACGTTACCCCGACTTACGCGAACCCGGAGTTACGCGATTTTCAAATCTCGTAGATTCGTCTTTTTTCTGAGCTCCACGCAACTCTTGATTACTCACGCCCCCCACAATATTGGTCAGCTTACATGTTCGGAAATGTCGCGCGGATCGACGCATAGCTACAATTTATTTTGTGTTATTTATTTTTGTGTTTGTTTTATCTACGGAGACTCGAGAGACTCTACTATGTCATCCAAATGAAGTAGAACTGATTCTTCTGCATCAAACAAGAAAAGAAAAACTTTATCTTTGGAATGTAAAGTTAACATTATGAAACAAAAATGAAAATTTGTGAGTCGGCAAAGAAGTTTAATCTACCGGAATCGATGGTCAGAACAACTATAAAAGGTAAAGAAAAAATTCTCGAAGCTGCGAAAAATGCTTAATCTTTAAATTCAAGCATCATTCGTAAACGTCACGGTATTATCCCTGAGATGGAAACAATGTTAAAATTATGGTGTGATAATCAAGTAATTGTGAAAAATTGTATAATAATATAATATGTTATACATATGTATTATCTAAGATTTTATTAAACATTTTTTTTCTAAAATATTGCTTTTTTTAGTCTCCGGTCCCAATTAAAAATTATTTGTATGTATTTATATGCGAAATTATACACCGACTTACGCGAATTTGACTTACGCGGTTATCGCTTGGTCCAACCTATCGCGTAAGTTCGGGGTATTACTGTATTTTCATTTTCATTTTCATAAAGGGGATGAAGACTCGGGACTACTCATTGGTATTGCCCGAGTGTGAAGAAGAGTAGAGGAAAGGTAGTTAAGGGAAGAGGCAAAGGAGAAAAAATAAACCGAGATAAGAAAGGAAATGAAAAAGGAAAGTTTCATGGGCGCCCAGCCTGTTTTATTAAGAATCAAATGAAACATACAGATATGGCTCCTAGCCATCAGATACAGACAATAATTGCAATATTTACTGTATGTACAATTGAAGACAGTTAAATTACCGTATTGAATAAAACTATCATCAATCATGAATATTCAAAGACAATTGGAATTTAGATTCTAATGATGAAAAAGGAAGGGATTTGAAAATATACTCCTACTAAAAGCCGTGTTAGATACTAATCCAATAATTTCTCTTAATGGTAACTGATGAATTATACCAAATGCTTTTATTTGTCGACTGTGGTAAAGTAAATAATTTAACTTTAAAATTGGCATTTTAATTACTATTTTATTCAAAGCTTCTTCAAGACCAATTATAATATTGGAAAAACATCACTTTTTCTAGAAAGTAATAAACCTTTTTGAATTTTTTTATACTAGAAAATAGAAACGTCGGAAAAATACGATCAATTTGTTTCTTATACTGTTTGTTATACTGTTACTTATACTAAACTTTCTGAAATAATTTTTAACAATGACAAATGTATATCATTTACATGATATGCTGAAATAATATCACAAAGTATATATATTTCAATATAGTAAAACGTCGTTTATCCGAAAGTCGGTTATCCGTAACGTCGGTTATCCGAAATAATTCCAGTCGGCAAATTTCAATTTTCGCTAGTGCCGTAGCGCTATAATCTTTGGCTATATCTTGGGCTACTCCAATATTATTTTAGTTGATGTGTGTGTTTTAGCTGGCAGCACTGGCACTTTTGTGTGGAGTTTTTTTGAGGACTGTGTGTCATGCTGAATCGAACGTTTTTGATACCATATTAACTTCTAAAGTAAAAATTTTTTTGTTTTTATATTTTTCAATATATTTATGCTGTTTGTACAAAATAAAGAAATAATTTTTAACGACACAATAGCCACGATTATTATTTTAAAAAATTTACGTTAGGCTTAGTATCGACAAAAATTCAACGCAACGCGACACGCAACGGAAAAAAATTTCAACATGGTATTGGTTAATATATTTTTTCGTGTGTAATCGGTTATCCGAAAAATAAGTTATCCAAACAACCCCAGTCCCCAATTGATTCGGATAAACGACGCTCTACTATATTTCAAGCAGATAAATCTATAGAATATTAACTAATATATTCTGTTTCAATAAATTTTTTATTAGTAAAACCTAATATAGCTCTTAATACATTTTTAAATTTTTATTTTTATATTTTTAGCTAAAGTTAATTTAACTTTCTTTTAAATAAAAATATATATTTAATTAATATCCAATACTTCTTTCAACGATTTTTTTTGTGTATGATACAATCCTATAGGTATTGTTTTCAGCTGTTTTTTATAGCAATACTAGCTGCAAGAACCCGCTTCGCTGGGCAAAAAGTAACGATGGTGAAGATTAACATAATTACATTATCGGCAATCTTACTCGTTTTCACAGAATGCAAGAATTAGGTCCCCCGTATTTGATTAGAGATCTAATCCCGATTCTATTTCTGAACGTCTCCTGTTCACGTCAAGTCAAACAAACTATTTTCAACGTTTCTGGAACGTTTACGATCGTTCTATAATCGAACCAATATTCGAATTTCATGTTCGAATTTAATTGGAATATTGTTCGAATTAAATTCGAACATTACTACTGTGCGTGTAAACACTGTAGCGTGTAAGTAGTTCCAATAATGTTCGAATTAAATTCGAACATTATTCGAACTACTTACACGCTACAGAGAGTTTAGGCAAGTAAGTTGAGTTTACTATCGTGTGTACAGTATTATATATAAATTAGGTACTATATATATAATTATATATTAAATTAATTTATTGTAACTTTATTATAATTATATATATACTTTCCGCCGTCCAGCGCCACGCTACGGAGAGTTTAGGCGAGTAAGTTGAGTTTACTATCGTCTGTACAGTATGTAAATTAGGTACCGTAAGTCTAATACAGTACTCTAATTTTATACATTTCTTGTGAAAGAAACATTTCTTATTCAACGGCCATTAAAATTATTTATATTAATGATGTCTCCAAAGTTCAACGAAGTTTTCGCAGAAAAATAACTTATCAGAAATCGCGGCCGCCGTTTGGTGCGCTGCTCCGCGACGAAAACAAGCTTAAGCAATGGCGACGTCGAACGGTGCACACTCGGTAAGTAATTCTACAATTTTTTGTTTATAGCATAGTTTATACGAATTATTCCCAAAAAATTATATGTGTTTTGGAAATGTTGAGTCGAATTAGTCTAGGAATCGATTAATTTTATGGAAGAAAACCTTTCAAACAGCCGTAGTCCGTAAACTTCACACGTGTCGGGCTGTGATTGGCTCATGTATTTAAGGATTCCTACAATCTGAAATACTTATAAAGTAGAACGTATCTACGCGTTATGGGGGGTATTTAAAATATATAGTATTTTGTAATCTTTTATTAAATAAATTTCATAATTATCATTTTTCAATAAGTCAAGATCTGAATTATTTTAGTTATTAAATTTTATAAATATTTAATTAGTTATATTAAACCAAGATTTGGAATAATACATTCTACTATAGAAACTTCCCATTTTCCAATTATAGGTTATAACAGTTTTGGAATGCGATCTGATCAAGTATTAGATGAAAATACATTCAAACTTGAATTACTTGGTAGAGTAAAATAAAATTCAGATTTCATTTCAACCATAATGCTTAATAATACGCCTATATAAACTCTAAATATTTTCAGAATATTAAACAATTATACATACTGATAATGTTTTATATATTAAATTCCCACACAAATTAAGTTTCCGCAAATCATTTCCCATTAATTAACAGAACACTTAAACGAAATAATGCATCATATACACAATACACTCACTCCTCATACTTTGCCAATAATCACTCTCTACAGTCTCGTATGGCATACAAATTATGAAAAATTCCATATTCCCTATATATACAATTTAAAAAGTTTAATGAGCTTACCGAAATTAACACGAAGTGCTTGTTGTTGTTGTTTCTCTTCTTTGTATCCTGATAATGCCATGCACCCTGCAAAAAACGTTATCTGATACAAAAACGTAAACACTATGCTGGTTGCGGAATAATAACAAAACATTCTTATAAGAGGAAAAGATGACATCATTCCAATGCAATAGGAAAATATGTTCGTCAACGATGTTAACGTTATAGAAATTCCTGCTTCACCGAATGTTTCTTCCATGCGTTTGTGTACTTTATGCTTGGGGTTTGATATTCTCCAACACGCCAACAATACGAAGGCATCATCGATCTCTGTCACTACATCAGAAAATCATTATTAATTGAAGAAATCACAATCGAAAAAAAAAAACAAATATAAAAGCGGGAGTAATTACTTACCGAGTACTAAAAATGGAATGGTGATGTTCCAAATACTATTTGGTACACCGACAATTGACATGAATCCGAAAGAGGTAACCACAGCCAGACCAGCCGATACGACACTTGCAACACCCAGAAGAGGCTTGCTTCTTGCCCAATTGTTGCTCATACATGTAACAGCAGTAAAAACAGAAATAAATGCAACCAGTGCCCCTATCATCGGTTTTATATTATTCTTTAATTGCGCATTTCGCTCTTCTATTGACCAGGCGTAATCAATAAAACACAGAACATGTTTAAATTGATAAATTCTTATTCGATTATAAACTTCTGTTCGCCATCATTCTATGACATTTTGTTTTTTCAGGTCGCTCTCGTCTGTGAAATACGTTAATCTCATAGCATTTGCTGTTTGAATGACATCGTTCTCATCTTCGATTACACCCCCAAAGTTGAGGGAATTCATTTGATAAGAGTATGTCAGCGGATCTATGTCGATCGGATACTTTAATTTCTTTTTTCTCTGCACTATATTGTCAATATCGGGCAATATTTCGATAATCGGATTTTCAAAACACTTTTCACCTACACGTCCACAAATATCTGAATATCCAATGTCTACACCTTCATCATTAATTGTTATATTTTTAATTAGTTGATCCGCCAAACTTATTTCTAGTAGCACATTTTTTTCGAGCATGTCACCACCACCTTTCTTTGTAAACATTACAAACACACATTTTGGTATGTTTGTATATCTTGTCGGATCAAAGAATTTCGATGTGTTAAAAGGAAACGTTTCTTCAACGAACTTCTTTGTATTATAGACTTTTTCTGAATCTGCGAATGTCAGTTCGATTGTGCTTGAGATTGTATTTATATTGAAGACGAATGCTGAGAATGTCGCTGTTATTAAAATAGGAATAAAAATAAAGCAGTACGGATGAAGTCCAATTAATCTTCCTAATTTTTGAAAAAGGAGCGAGAATCGTTTCCTTACACAGTCAATTTTCATGTTTTTATTTTTATTAATAGCAAGAAGATATTATTTTGTCTATAAAAAAAAGAAAATAGAACATTATTCGAATAAATTAAATTAAATGATTGACTAAAATTTAGATTTTGTATTTGAAAAGTTATATTTTAACCTAGTTCGAACGTATTAATAACTCGTTTTTATATAGTTTGAAAGTGAAAGCTATTAATTATTGTTTCTCTACACATGGTTTGTGAATATTTTTTATTACATAGCACATATTAATTCATTTTGTACTTTGAGAATATGCTATAAATAGATATACAATACTACACATTATTTACATTTTCAAATTATTATTAACGAATGCACAAAGTTATTTTCATATTTAATCTTCTGACATTTCATCACTAACAAACATTTTATTACTTTTGATATATTATTTAAATTTTAAAAGTAACGTTAAAATTCCTGTAAGCCATTCACTTTTCAGTCGTTGTGTCTGAGTTTAAATACTATATATGATTAGTGATATCTTCAATTATGAAATGAATTGCAGTTCTCTTGTACAACATGAATATACAGCAAACACTTCAGAATATTATCAGCGATCTTATTTTCCTTTTTTTAAATAATACAACTTTAATTATAACAACAAATATATACAGCTTAATACGACTAATCAATTTGATGTTAAAATCTTGAGTAAATTTTTTAGTGTTTGCTGAGTTTCGAGTCACCGTTTAGCGACATACGTAATACTTTATTTTTATTTATAATCGCTTTTAAACTATATAAATCGTTTTTCATCTAAATTGAGACAAATTATTTTTATGTTTAGTTAAACATATAAGAATATGTTTCTTTTGTTTCTCGAAAAAAAAAAATTTTATAATATGAAAAGAAAACAACGAAACAAAATCCATTTGAAGCTTAAATCGAAACCTAAAAACGACGTTAGGTTAATATTTATAAGTAGGAAAAATAGGTCGTACTTTTTATTTTGTGAAAAAATGTATTCTGTGCAATTATAATAAACTTAATTTAAAAACAGTTATCTCAACTTTAAATTTTTACAATATTCAGAGATACAAATCTTATAAATTGATACCACAAAATTTCGTATTATCAAAAAATCTCAAAAAATAATTAACAATTTAAATAATGTATAAAACTTTATGATGAATATAACAATATATCAATTTAAAAAACTTAAAATACAAAATACATTGTTTATGATGATAAAAAAAAAATACTCTTGCTTCATTTATTTCACATAAGACAGTAAAGCAATTCTTTTTTCTCTCTCGTTAATAACAATTATTCGCTCTGCTCTAAAGCCCCAATAATGAAGGTTGTTCTTAAATCAAATTCACGTGTAAATTTATTACACATTGATAAATAAGGACATTTCAATATTATATAATATATTGTGACTGAACCATTAGGCCTACCATTTAACAATAAAATATTGACGATTCTCATAACTAACATATTGTCATTAATTAACATGATCAGGTTGTAAAACAAGATTTACAACCAGATCATGTTTTCTAAAATTTCACATTAAGGAAATAAAAAAATGAAATGAATAAAGGATGAGAAACGAATGGAAGAATGTACGAAACGATCCATAAAACGAAACAGAGTAGACTATATATACTCAAGATGTTTTATTACCCTAAGGCTTTACTTTACTTCAGTTCCTACAAGCACTCATTACCACCCCAATTGTATTTGTAAGTGAACACATTGTAAAAAAAAATGTCAGAATTTACGGACTGCTAATACCTGAGACAGAAAAATAGGAACATCAAACTGAAATACCAAAATACATCTGAGCTATATTAACCTCAATACAAACCACATACTCATTGTTGAGTTGTCTGTGGTGCAGTGTGGCAATGTTTCTGCGAGTGAGAACAGTAACTACCCAGGGATAGTTGTTCCTCAGATGGATATGCAGTACTTGGGAAGACAGGCATGCCTCTATCTAAGGTTGTAAGATTCCTAGATAAGTGGAATATCATAATTTTAAAGGTTGGTGTTAAAAAGAGAAGTGTCAGCAATTCTTCTTCTCAGATTAATTTGAAAAAAACGAATCATATTACTATCAATTGGTTCCATAATCAGTGCAAGTAATGAAGTTTCATTTTACTTTGTAGGAACTACTGCGAGCATTGTGATTTATATCAGTCGTCATCTCGTGCCGATAGTTGTAACAGGTCAGCTGTTTGTCATAGTTTGGGCACCCTTTATACATATGATTCCCTGCACACTGGCTGCTTCTGCATTTTCTCTTATTTTGGGGCAGTGTTTCGTACAATGTCCGAATTTGCATCATTCAAAACATTGCAGAACCAGACAGAAATTAGTTATGCAACAGCAGCACCATTTTTAGGTTTACTTTCTCAGCCGTTACGAGTAATTTCCATATTCTTGCAGAGAATAAAGCATCATCATTACAATTACCACAAAATAAAAGATATGAATGTGAAGTTTTTTGTAAGTAATAAGATAATAATGCTGTTGTGCAATAAATATTTTATAAAAAGTAATTATATTAATTGTAATGAATAAATAATTTTTATAAATGGTATTAAAAAATGTTGATCAATATTGTTGTACTGGTATATTTGTAAAATCAGTATTGTAGCTTCTATTAAATTGAATACTGTATTTTATATGTATGTAAAAAATAAAAATTATATTAGGATATTTTAATTTTTGTATGAAATAAAATATTGAAATTTTAAATTCTCCCACATTAATTTGTTAAGAAGTATATATGTAAACTGGATTTTAGAATAGATTTAAACATCAATGATTAAAAACGACACTACGTGAGCTAAAAGATTTTCTTTATTGCAACTTATTTTCTGGTTATCAAATAACTAGATTCGATATATTGCTGTTAATTGATATTGTTTATTATATTTGTCAGAGTACTTCGTGATATTTGTATTGTTCTTGATGATATGATAAAAAAAAATTAAATAAATTCAAAGTAAAATTAAATTCGAAGAACAAACTTAAAACGAATGATATTTCTTAAAAAATTATATTTGAAAATGCATTAGAGCTTTTCACGAAATCTTATAATAAAAATAAAATAGAACCCAAAGTATATTCAATCACTACTACTACTTAAAAATAAAGTAGCAAACTTTTTCACAGGGACTCATCATCAAATCTTAAGTGGCATAATTGCATACCAGATGTTTATTCTGAGAGAGAGAGAGAGTAAGTTTAATACTAAACCTGCTTCACAAACAAGATTCGAAATTAAACAATTCACAAAATTCATAAAATGAAAGATTTGAGTATGTAGAATCTTTATAGCTTTAATGAATTTTTATTTTAAATTGCAAATTCTCTCAATTTAACATCTCAAGAATACCTAACTTAGTGGAAATAACACAGCAATCTCATAGCATAAATAGTAATGAAAAGTACCTGTTATAATGTAATATAAAATAATAAAAATCGTGCAGCCTATGAACAACGTGCTCCCTTTAATAACTGATAACTTCGAAAATGAAAACAAATACGAAATATTAAATGACAGTTATTAGTAAATATTATATAAATCTCATAATCTTTTTCAGTGATACTATCAGTGATATTAATTGCATCAGTGATACTATATTCCTATTATTTTTATGTTTCATCTTATAAACTGAAACTATTAGATGTGTGGTCCTTTATGCAATAACAAAATGTATATAACAAAATAATTTTGTCATATTAAACATTGGATGTTTGAAGACTCATTCCTAACAGTTTAGGATTATAAAATATGAAATAAGGATTACATTATATTAAACAGTGGTGTCTCTTACATATTGCATTTGTTCGTTGCACACATTCATGTTCTGTGTATGGGAAAGATGATCCTAAACTTTCGAATGTGATTGAAAAAGTTCTTTTTCAGTAAATTTTTAACTAAAGGATACAAATCGTAGTGGTCGTCTAAAATCTGTTCACAAAGAAAAACTGCAGGAAGAAATTGTTAAAATGACGAATAACAAACAATACAGTATATAAAACACTAAAAGTATTCAACCCTAAGGAAAGCAAGAGACAACAGATTGCGTTCATAATTCGAACACGTTTTTTAACTGTGCACGCAATTTGAAATTTAAAGCATCGTTCGAACTTTGCAACAAAATTTTGCGTTTCAACTCTACAGCTTGCAAAAGAAGACTTGTTTAAAGTATGAGGTACCAGTGTAGTTTTAAAATTAGCTATACCACCATAATTTTATATATATTTAAATAAGACGCACAGTGTTATTAAGATAAGCAAACTGCCATACCTGAAAAGGCCACGTGTGCCAATTCCAATGTAGAAGTAAACTTTAGATGATTGTCAAGCTTCAAAATATTGTTGTTGTATTATGCCCAGTGTTTGTACCAATCTGTAGAAAAAATAACTCAGTATTGATTTTTAAACATCATAATAATATATCACAATACTGTATAAAATCTTGTAATATAATATGTTTTAGTAGAGTCTTCATTAGCAAAAGTTTACTTAATCCAAGGTAAAATGCACAAGTGAATCACGATACCTGAATGAGGTCTATGAATTTCAAAATTGTAATGGCATAACGCGACAATATGAATTTTTTAAATCGTAACAAATTTTGAATTTCTGTCATCGATTTATATTTGCATTAAAAATCAAACCCCCAAAAACGAGCAATTCTTTATTTTGACATAGTCACAATTTGATACTGCAATTTTTATTAATATTTTTAATTTATTTAATTAAAAATATTTGCTCTCTACGTGAAATTAGTGGTTCGCCCCTATGTTTCTTGTTAACAATGGCGTGGTGTCTGTCATATATCTAACTTTTTTCAAGAGGAAACTCTTTGTATTGAAATAACGTGACATCCGGTTTTATTCAAAAGTTTTGCTATAGTTAATTGGGGTCTTCTGTCCTGCACCTTCTCATATCTGGTCAAACATTTATCTACCTAACACGGCTCTCGAGATTAAGGAAGGACAGACAGATACACAAACAGACAACAACAAGAATGTATGTATACATTTTTTTTCAAATTGCAACCAAGTTATATTATTGTTATAATTTAAAAGTTATACAGGTATACCTTGACTTACGTCGTTTAGAGTTACGTCGTTCTCGATTATACGTTGTTTGTCAAAAAAGTATATGGAAAAATATAAATCAAGTTTAAGTCATTTTATTCGACTTTATGTCTGTCTGCCACAAATATTAAAATTAAAATATCACTATAAAAACGTTTAAAGCACTTAAAATCATATTAAAACATATACATTTACAAGTAAAATATATACATTTAAATAGAAATACGTTTAAAGCACTTAAAATCATATTAAAACATATACATTTACAAGTAAAATATATACATTTAAATAGAAATACGTTTAAAGCACTTAAAATCATGTTAAAATATATACATTTACGTTTAAAGCACTTAAAATTATATTAAAATATATATATTTACGAATGCATGTACTGTATTTACAGTACATGCATTCGTAAATTACTTTTTTCTGTACTATATTTAAAATCAAAATTTATTTGTTTGTAAGTTTAAAATAGATCTTTATTAACTATATATTATTAAAAATGCATTAATAAATAAAATACAGAGCCGGGAACGGTAATTTATCGTTCAGCCTAATACAAGTAGATTCAGAAAGACAAGTAAATTCGACTTACGTCGCCTCTCTTGGAACCAATTACCGACGTAAGGCGAAGTATACCTGTATTAAGTAAGTAGACTGTGTCGGTATCTTTGTGCTTCAAAGTATAACTGCAACTACCAAATATTTCGTGTTAGCTTTTAAAATTCCAAGAATTTTCGATCTAAATAACAAATAATACGAAAAGTAAATTAATTATCGAATGTAGTATTTTCAATACGTGAAATGCAATTTTATTGCACAATGCTGACTGGAGAACTAAATAGTTGTATGATGTTCTGAAACCAGTTTACTAATACTAAAAGGATATAAATGTACCAGTATAAAATAAAGTTTCTTGGAAATATTCCAATGTGACTTTTATGAATTAGTTTGATATATAAAGAACAATTAATGAATTACCAGGAAAATTGAAAGTTGCTTATAGCATGTGCATTTATATCTGGAAATCTTTATTAGCTTATACTTAATAATTCTTTTGAGATTTCCTGATTAGAGCTAGTTTACTTTGCAATTAAAAAATTATACTTATAACTATACAAGAATATATTGCATGTAAAATTTGTTGTTGCACTTGGAACATTGTTGTCAAGTGCACTTTTTTATTGATAATATGTTGCTTCTAAATATCACTTATGGTAGCTGTTATTACATACTATGAATGTATGTCTCTTTAATCCGTAAGTTAAGTTCAGTAGACTATCATTACAGCTTTCAGGTCAGACACTTCTTTTATTGTTTTCACATATGCATTTCAGGCTTATATAAATGCTAAGCCTCTCTTCAGTGCAATAATATGGTTCTGTCTTCTAAAACCACGATGTATAACAGGTAATATTGGAAAGATTTTTCAATACAGCCATTAAAAACACCAAAAATACATTTTCCAAACATTCATATAAAAAACCTGTTTTCTCTATTTATTTGTTTTTAATATTCTTCTAAATATCACTTATGATAGCTGTTATTACGTACTATGAAAACAGAACCATAATATTTTGCCAATTCCAATGTAGAAGTAAACTTTAGATGATTGTCAAGCTTCAAAATATTGTTGTTGTATTATGCCCAGTGTTTGTACCAATCTGTAGAAAAAATAACTCAGTATTGATTTTTAAACATCATAATAATATATCACAATACTGTATAAAATCTTGTAATATAATATGTTTTAGTAGAGTCTTCATTAGCAAAAGTTTACTTAATCCAAGGTAAAATGCACAAGTGAATCACGATACCNAATTAAACGGCTGCTCGATTAACCGGTGGCATAATTAAACGGAATTAATAGTATATGCTCTCTGTTTTAAATTACTAGTGTCTTGCCCCTATACAGCAAACTTTTCGTATTAGAAGTAGAGTCGTGTCGTTCATATATCTAACTCCCTTCAGTAAAAAAAATTGAATTGAAAGAATTAGATTTTCGGTTTGCAACAAACAATCCTGTATAGTTAATTTGTCTGCTGAGATTATGGTTTCCATATTCGATCTCGGCATTTATCTATCTAACTCCGTTTGCAAAATTTAGAAGTGTCCTTTCATATTTCATACCTTATATCAAAGAGTCAATCGATTTAACCAAACGTTATAATATACTCACAAGTTAGTAAATCCAAGATTAATTTAAATACTCACTTACCTTGCATGAAATTTTAACTTTTATTAACCTTGGCACCTTTTGCTGAATTCAGAATTAGTTCTATTACTATCAATATTAGTATTTTTAATACGTTAAAGAGAAATTTGCACATCAATTTTAAACGTTGAGAATTGCATTCAGTTAGTAAAATGTATGGATATCGAATGGAAACGAATTATAAATTATCATTTCAAACCAGGAAAACTTTACAATTTCGACATGTAAGCAAGATGTTAAATTCTATTGATAAGAATCTCATACTAGTTATTTCCCAGTCATGTGACTGCATTTCTGAAATAAATTACTAGATTATTTTAGTAAAGGTTATATTTTTCTGGCATTTCGTGTTTAACATTAAATAAATTCAATTTAAATTTTCAAAATTGTACAATACTTACAGACAAGGGAATAATTCAGATAAAGTATTTTTATAACAGTCAATAGAAATATTTCTGAACATTTATCAGAAAAATAACTTCAGACAGTAAAATTAAGAAGTCGAAAATAAATTTTAATCATTATATAATTTAATTACTTTTTCGGCTATTTTCTGTGTAGCAGAGAGAAAGGAAGGTAATCGGTCACAATACGACTCCCACTGACTTTTTACACGTTTGGACTCAAAAGACTTTGAAACATCGAGAAATGCAAAAAAAGTTTTCTCAGATTTTCATGTTCTCAGTAAATAAGAAAGTGAACAAAATCGTGTATATGTTGCATATACACGATTTTGTTCACTTTCTTATTTTAAATATATCTATATATTTGGAGACAAAAATGTATATTTAATAATATAAACAATAGTTGTTGCTACTACAATTTTACGTTCGTTATATTCTATAAATAATTTCGAGAAAGATCGATATTAATCTACTCCTTAAAAGTTCGAATGTTCTGTAGTACCAACTATTCTATACGTTAAACGTATGCAGCAAAGTGCCACGTGACATTCAAATCTACTTTTTATTAACGAAGTAAACTCCTGTATATTTAACACTTGCCAAACTCGTTTTGAATACTTTTGGCTGCAAATAAAGTAATTAATTCCTTTATTAGAATTAGCTGAATTTGATATTTTTTTGCTGTTAAATAATAATTAAAAACAAAGCACAAATTTTGTCAATAATTAATAAATAAGATTTTTGTGTTCGAATAGAATTATTTCTTTATTTATTAATATTATACACTATAAAAGTTTAGTAAATAACTTTTGTGTTTTCTTTATTTGAAAACAACAGAACAATTGAATGCTGAGTATTTATAATAAATCAACATTTTTATAGTAAACATAAATATATCTAATATAATTTCTCAAGATTGTGTTCTTCATATAAGTAGAAATAATGCTAATCTGTTATTGATTGCGGTTTGTTTGGCTAAAACAATGACGCTTAAAAATACTACTCAGTAACTTGTTCTTCAGGTTTCTGCAGTAGTTTACTTAATTAAGTTGTTCTTCAGTAACTTGTCTTTCAGGTTCTGCAGTAGTTTACTTAATTAAATTCTGTATTA
>NW_019384445.1:1525864-1528965 GCF_000671375.1 Centruroides sculpturatus | reverse complement strand
TAAATTTCAGTTTCCCTTGGTGCCAATTATTGTTGGACCCATTTACAATATCTATTCCCTCCCATTTTTTTTTTTTTTTTTTTTTTTTTTTTTGTTGTATGTATCTGAAAATATATATATAATGTATATTGATGTCATGTGTATGTGAAGTGTATTTGTTTTCCGCAAAGGAAACGATGTACATACTTTCCACACTGCAATTCTTTGAAGTGTAAGATGTTTTAATGCAAATAAATTGCATCAAAATTTGTTGTGTTATGCAATACAATTGTTAGATTGTGTTTTATTGATTACTTTGAACTAAACACCACATGGTTTTGGTTTATTTTTCTATGTAAATTACGATTAAATATAAAATTATTTGCATAGGCTAAGTCGCGAACATTTTGAGATTTTTTTTGTTTTGATTAAATAAATTCAGAAAAGATGTTGATAAATTATGAAATATAATTAAAATTTTAAATGATATATTAACAACAATTTAACATAAATCTATATAAAAGAATAGAAAATGCATATTAATTTAGTAGTAGCTTAGTACCGATTGATTAATTCATGAAGTTTGTAATTATTAATATGTTTGTTCTGGCATCGAGGAAAGATCGTTACGTTACAAATGGAAACACCTCCGCGATCGATTATGCTAATGAGATAACGGTTGCTCTTATTGCATAAATTATTAAGACAACTTAATTACAGGAGTGTTAATTAATATGCATTAGAAGCTATAGTCCGTGTATTTTAAAGAGAACATAAATAACATTTTGAGTGTTTTACACGTGGGAAAAGTTTATCATCTCGGATAGTGTTTTAGAATTCATTGTAGTGCTGTTATTTATATGTTATCTTCTATTTTTGATTTGTTAAAAATATAAACATGTACCAGATGAATATGGTAATGCATATAAAAACAGTCATTATTAAAGTACATTGGGGGGAATGGAAGATGATAAAAAACCAAAGTTTATTAGTAAATATTCGAAATTAGGTCGATTAGGAATTTTATTGATTGAACAGCTTTTGTTGTTCAGCAATTTTGTGTTGCATATGATATTAAGTAATGGTAAAGAGCATTTCAATTTATATTTATAACAAAAAATTTTCCTTAAACACTTTAACAAGAATTTTAATGCATAATTTGAAGAATTGATTCGATTCTAGGTTTTCTGTGTATAATTCTTTATTAAAATGATGTCAAACAGTAGTGGAATATTTAATGTTTGTTGTATGCGAATTATTAAATTTAGAAAAATAATTAACGTTATTATTTGCTAGAATAGCAGTGCACTGCGTTGAGTTCAAAACTATAGTAGGCTACATCTCTCTGATTTTATTCATTAATTAAAAAATTAGATATTATTTTATCATAGTCACGGTAGTGACTCCCCACCAAGTAAAGAAGCCTTTGATTGACATTATTTTATTATTGTAAACATACGCACATAATAATTTGCACTTTTAATATCGAATCGTTTTAAAAATGGATTAAAGCCAATTATCAAAAATCTCTTCTTCATTACTAAGACAAGTTCCTAATTATATTAGCGGTTCTGTCTTGTTAAAGTGACTTTTGGTGACTTAATGGCAATTTTATTTTAAAATGTTTATCAATAAAAGTGATCAGAATTCATATACAGTATTTCAATGTTTACTATAGATGTTTTAGATTATTTTTTTACATCCCTCAATTTTTTCGTTATTATTTAAAATATACCGGTGTTTATAAAAAGAAATTACTGTATTCTCGTTTTAAATTCAAATCATGAAATAAAATTGACCTAAAAGGTATGATTAATAGGAATCGATCATAATCATTGTGTGTAATCTTTTGGTATAAGTATTAGCAGTGATCGATCTTATTTTAAATGGCCTTTTAACATTCACTGCTTTCTCCTCGGAAAATGCTTCTTGGTTACTTTTATTATCCAGAATACCCCTCAAAAATAATTATATATAAAAGGATGCTAAATTATAAAATAATCAAACAGATAAAGATTAAACAGACGTTGGACAAACGCAATAGGTTAGTTTGTAGTGAATTAAATAAAATGAAGAAAAATAGAATATGGGATACATAAATTTTTTTAAATAAAATGATTATTTAAAGATTTATTATTACCGAATTATAAGAACACATTTACTCTTTTTTGAATTTATGCACTTTTTGTTTACTCTTTCTTCCCTATAGACACAGCCTTTTTAAAGCCCATCCTGGATTTGGCCAGGCTCATAATGGGGTGGCCAGATGGTGAGGAATGAGGCTCGATATTCCGGATTAACGGTGTGCGATGACAATTTTCAAAAGGGATGTGAGAAAACCCATTTTTCATACATTATAACAATTATTATTTAAACACCGGAAAAACTTATTTTATTCGCAGATTATTGGCACATTAATTTTACTTTCCCAGCTCTGTTATACAGAGCTGGAGATCAGTTAAAACTGACCCCTCCACGATTTTTACATTTCGGATACCTTCAAACGTCGAGAAATGCAAAAAATCGAGATTTTCTGTATATATGGATATTAGTGTATAGGGGAACACGATTCTGTTCGCTCTCTTTGAAGCTTAATTAATAACTCCTGTGCTTTTTGTCGAAAATTTCTGAAATTTTGCAGGGAGATTTGTGTATTAAGGTCATTGATGCCATTAAGGCTGTGTACACATTAGGCGTTTTTAAACGTGCGTTATAGGCTGTGTACACACTAGGCGTTTTAATAAACGCGCGTTAGCCCGGCGTTCGACGAGCGTTTTTGGAGCGTACGCACTGGCTCAGTTTGGAAATGGACGTGAAAGTAATTGCTTGTGTACCCCTCCTCCATCGTCGCTATAAAAGACGATGGCAGAGGCAAAGAGAATTTTGGGTGCACCCAATATTACGAGATAGACTGACACATGGAATGTTTGCGACGTTGTATCCAAAACTAAGACAAAATGAACCCAAGTTTTTTAATTCTTTTAAAATATCTATAAAATCCTTTGACGATGGTTGGTCTCTTTTAGATTTCATCAATAAATAGATCAGTATCGAAATGATCGTTCTCCATTTCAGCACATATATCTCAAAGCGCTCGGCTGACGCCCGCAAAACGCGCGATC
>NW_019384445.1:1510211-1524295 GCF_000671375.1 Centruroides sculpturatus | reverse complement strand
TTTTATGCGATTTTAGAAAATTACGGAACGTATCCCTACTTTTTCAAGGCAAGTAAAGTCTTTTTTTATGCGAATTTTTTATATGCGCTTTTCTGTAGAACATATCCACCGCATAAAACGAGACCTTACAGTATATTGAAAAATATAAAAACAAAAAAAAATTATACTTTAGAAGTTAATCTAGTATCAAAAACGTTTGATTTAGCATGACACACAGTCCTGAGAAAAACACCACAGAAAAGTGCCAGTGCTGCCAGCTAAAAAACACACATCAACAAGAAAATATTGGAGTAGCCCAAGATATAGCCAAAGATTGCAGTGCCACAGCACTAGCGAAAATTTAAATTTGCCGACTGGAATTCTTTCGGATAACCGACGTTTCGGATAAATGACACTCTACTGTATTTAAAGAGGATACAAGATAAATGAAAAAAGTTTTATTTTTTATAGCAGTTTATTTTTTCTTTTATTCATTCTGAAAAGGATTCATTTGTCTTTTTTTCTTAATTATCTAAATTTATATGGTATTACCAAATTTTTTTGTTGTTTACTTAAAATTTTTCTTTTGTTAAAAAGATTAAAAGTAAACCTTTTTCCCTGAGAATTATTTTTTCTTGTTACCAACTTTTGGAGGTGATTCAATAAGGTTTATAAAGAAAGAATAATTTGTGAGATAAAAAAAAAATTGTAATGAAAAAAGAATTTTAAATAACACCAACCTCATTAATTTTTAAAATTCCTTTTTATAGTTTTGTTGTTACTTTCCTAATAAAGTTTCATTTTTCAGGAAACAATTAGAACTGCTTTAGCAATGGGAGCTGATAGAGGAATTCATGTAGAAATAGAAGAATCACAATATGCATTTCTTCAGCCAATTCATGTTTCAAAAATATTAGCAAAACTAGCACAAGAAGAAAAGATTGATCTTATTATTTTAGGAAAACAAGTAATTTAGGTTTATTTAATTTAATGATTTTTTGATTTTGTTTTATTTGTAGTTTTAAAAAATTCTCTTTTAGGCAATTGATGATGATGCAAATCAAACTGCTCAAATGAGTGCTGCAGTTCTGGATTGGCCACAGGTATGAAACTTATAAACTACATATATATATATACACTTATATACTTTAAAAATCTTAAACACACAAGTTCCAAAAAGAAAAAGAATATTCATTAAAAATATAGGAATCTCTTGTCAAGCATGGTTTTGAAATAACACAATTTTTATCAAGAATTGAATCAATGAAAATATTACAAAAAGCTTTTATAATATTATAACATTTAATATTTTGATTACCAATAATTACCTTTTAAAATACAGTATAATGTTTAGTTTATATAATTAAAAAATTATTTATAATTAAATGCCAAAAATAACACTATTCTTTTCATCTATTTCTGTTGGCATACTACCAAATTTGTCATTTTATAAACATTGATTTAGTCACTAAATGTAGCTTGAGTTTTAAATGAGGACTGGAAACATTGTTGATGACTTATAAAGAAATGCAAAAAGATTGAAAAACTAAAATGAGTGAATCTTCAATGATTAGCTTTTTTTGTGGAGAGAGCTGTAATGCTTTTTAATCAGTTTTAACTTTTAAAATTTCTCATTTCTTATTATTTACTAAACTTTTCATTACATTATTGTATTTTTGGTGTAAAATTAAATTAATTATTATATAACATACATTTAGCATTGTGGTTGTTCTTATTCTTGTAATCCTTTATTGCTTGTAGAGCTTCTATTTTATCATGTAACCATGCCATTATAATTCAGAACATAATCTGTGCGGTTGGCAAAGAATGCCTGCATTAGACTTTCTATTTAAAAAGTATTCCATTGTTACAATGAAATTAGTTTATCATTATAGTAAAATGTAAACGTGCTTTCATTTATTGTTTCAATTGAATTCAATAAGCAAAGTTAAAAATAAAATATTTTTGAGTGTAATTTAAAATATAAATGTAAATTATTAATTACAGGAAAAATGTAAATGGATGATTTAATTTTATTGAAGTTTTCCCTATCTTTATTCCTAATAAAATAATTTTTAGAAATGATAATTTTAAAAAAAGACTGATTTTTTAATAATATTTGAACTCATTCGTAGATGATAAATAATCAGTTTGAAATAATAGAGAAGTATTTAAAAGAGGGAAAAGAAAAAAATTATTCAGAAATGGTTTAAAAAGTTGACTTACCTATTTGAATTATTCTAATTCAACTATTGCTAAAGGTAATAAAATTCAGAATGCTCAATAAAAATGTACATATTGATTTATATAGTAATCAGTGTAATTTATTATTTTTTTTTTTAGTTTGAATTTTACTAGTTTATCAAATCAAATAATATAAAAATATTTTTGGCTTTGATTATTGTCATCATTGTACTTATCTTAGGGTCTGGAGTTGGTAGATCAAGCCAGCCTCTGACTCTGACTTCAAATCATAGAAGTTTAGGTCTAACTCCAGCTCTGACTTCTACATCTAAATAATTTAAAATATACTTTGAATATATAAATCCAAAATGGCATTTCATCACTACCAATGAATCATCAGCTACTTTTTGAGCATTTTTTAGTGAATCATAGGTATTCCTATTAAAATCACTGAAAGTATTTATCTTTTTCCACGGTGTTTTTCATTATCACCATCAACATCATCATCATCATCAACCATAGTGACAAAGATCATGATGATGGAGAATCATCATAAAATAAGATGTCATTAGGAACTTTACTAATATAAAGTACAGAAAAAAGGAATAGGTCCATTTTTACAAACTCCTCAGCCCTGGATAACTTATAGATTATACACCACAAAAATACAGTATATTTTTAGAATTAAGAAGAATTACAGTATATTTTAGAATTAAGAGAATATGGTACGTTGTAATTACAGTAGAGCATCGTTTATCCGAATCAATTGGGGACTGGGGTTGTTTGGATAACTTATTTTTCGGATAACCAATTATGTACGAAAAACTACATTAACCTATCCCATGTTGAAATTTTTCTCCATTGTGTGTTGCTTCGCGTTGGATTTTTGTCGATGTTAAGCCTAATGTAAACTTTTTAAAATAATAATCATGGCTATTGTATTGTTAAAAATTATTTCTTTATTTTTTACAAACAAAATAAATATATTGAAAAATATAAAAACAAAAAAAATTATACTTTAGAAGTTAATCTAGTATCAAAAACGTTTGATTTAGCATGACACACAGTCCTGAGAAAAACACCACAGAAAAGTGCCAGTGCTGCCAGCTAAAAAACACACATCAACAAGAAAATATTGGAGTAGCCCAAGATATAGCCAAAGATTGCAGTGCCACAGCACTAGCGAAAATTTAAATTTGCCGACTGGAATTCTTTCGGATAACCGACGCTCTACTGTAAACGAATTTGTGCATTTGACATCATGTTGTAAATTGCCGAATTTTTGATGGTCCACCCATTACTTTTTTTGATTGCTTCATCTCATGCATTTAAGTTTTAAATCAACCGATTTTAGATTGCCACGCATACACCTTCATGCAATTTCGCATACCCCCGGGGTACGCGTACCACTAATTGGGAACCATTGCTCTAGATCAGTGGTTTCCAAAGTGTAAAGAGAATCCTTCCTTCATCAACTGATGAAACATGGACCAAGTCCTACAAACTAGAGTTGAAATGGTAAATACGCGATGCTGCCAAACCCCTGCACCCAAAGAAACTGCAGCATGAACTAGGTAAGGCAAAAATGATCACGATCATAGCATGCAACAGTATTCTATGATCCAAGGGGTCCTTTTGTCTCTTTGTGTAGCTCAGAGTTAATAATAGATACTACACTGCCACTTCCTTGATCATCATCATCCAACAACTTACCACAAAAGAACAAATTGCTGCAATCACATTTAATTATCTTGCACAACAATGTGTGCAGCCATTCTTTATAAGGGCAGATATTGCTATGAAGATGTCAGTGGCTGATACTAGAGCACCATACTCACCTGACATGAATCCACATGACTGACCTTTTTCAAAAATGAAAGAACTTACAGACAAGTAGTTCCAAGACGTTGACATCATCTTTAAACAGTCTCTCCAGATATTGACTAAAAGCAATGCCGCTGATAGTCTTCATCACCTCCTAGAAGTTTGGCAGAGGGTTAATCATGAAGAGAGAAACTACATGAAATGACCATGACCATCACCCATTTGCTTTATTTTAGAATTAATAAATTACAACATTATCAACATTGCAGATGTAATGNTTGTCGCATATTGTCTTGGTCTGTATCGAGAATTACATGGTTGATTTCACATGCCGCCTATTATGTTTCTCGAGTCCTCGGATGCGTCCCTATATCTGTTTCCTCGATGCCTGGGGAATTCTGTGTGACTTCTTTGCTGCCTTAGTTTGTCTAATTGCTCTTGTAATTGCCAGATTGTTTCATCCATAGATCTATCGGAGTATGTATCTCATGGCCCTCAAGAGTCTCGGGAGTTGTTGCCCAGTATTCTTTGGGGTTGATATTGTGTTCGTGAATCCAGATATATGGAATGCCTTATAATAATTACTACATATTAAAAAAAAACTATATTGACAAAATGTATGCAAGTTTAGTTTAATAAGAAATACATAATAGTGAGGTTGCAGCCGAAGTTTTCATCTCTAAAATGTGAACGTCGAGTGCCACTATCTTGAAAGTGGCACTTGATGTTCACGTTTTAGAGATGAAAACTTTGGTCATAACCTCGCTAATAATACATAAAAAAGCTTCAAAATTGTTGTTTTTCCGCTTTTTCATTTGGAAATTTGTCAATCACTTCCTCTAAATCAAGTTGACGAGCTATTGTTTTATCAATTGTTATAGTTGCCAAAGAGCTAAGACAATGTTGTTACATGCTGCTACTTAAATACATTTTGATTACAGTTTTGAAAAACTTTGTTCAGCTGTTGCTGTTGTCACAGGTAAAGTAAAAAAAAAAAAAAATATGAGGCATCCTGCAATAATGTCAGAGAAGCCACTTGAGGCTGCAGTGTGAATTAGAATTAGTTCAGAAACTTTGCGTATAAAGGTTTAAGTGAGTATTAAAACACATTAAATTGAAGCAATTGAGATCCGAAACTAGGCAAAATGTCGGAGGGATATGCCAATTGTAACAATTCTGATCTTTCCAGCATACAGTAGAGCATCGTTTATCCGAATCAATTGGGGACTGGAGTTGTTTGGATAACTTATTTTTCAGATAATTGATTATGTACGAAAAAATATATTAACCTATCCCATATTGAAATTTTTCTCCGTTGTGTGTCGCTTCGCCTTGAATTTTCGTCAATGTTAAGCCTAATGTAAACTTTTTAAAATAATAATCATGGCTATTGTATTGTTAAAAATTATTTCTTTATTTTTTACAAACAAAATAAATATATTGAAAAATATAAAAACAAAAAAAATTATACTTTAGAAGTTAATCTAGTATCAAAAACGTTTGATTTAGCATGACACACAGTCCTGAGAAAAACACCACAGAAAAGTGCCAGTGCTGCCAGCTAAAAAACACACATCAACAAGAAAATATTGGAGTAGCCCAAGATATAGCCAAAGATTGCAGTGCCACAGCACTAGCGAAAATTTAAATTTGCCGACTGGAATTCTTTCGGATAACCGACGTTTCGGATAAATGACACTCTACTGTATTTAAAGAGGATACAAGATAAATGAAAAAAGTTTTATTTTTTATAGCAGTTTATTTTTTCTTTTATTCATTCTGAAAAGGATTCATTTGTCTTTTTTTCTTAATTATCTAAATTTATATGGTATTACCAAATTTTTTTGTTGTTTACTTAAAATTTTTCTTTTGTTAAAAAGATTAAAAGTAAACCTTTTTCCCTGAGAATTATTTTTTCTTGTTACCAACTTTTGGAGGTGATTCAATAAGGTTTATAAAGAAAGAATAATTTGTGAGATAAAAAAAAAAAAATTGTAATGAAAAAAGAATTTTAAATAACACCAACCTCATTAATTTTTAAAATTCCTTTTTATAGTTTTGTTGTTACTTNTAAAATTACGCGAAAAAAAAAATACAATAGCTCTGTGGAGAACTCCCATAAACTATCTACTGTTTATGAAAGTTTAGAAGGCCGTACCAATGGCTTAGCCTTTGAAAGGAAGGACGAAGAGGAGGAGGAGAGCGGGATTAGAGGGAATATGAAGCAAGAATGATAGGAAAGTGTGAAGTGAGATCTCATGAGCAACCAGCATCGAGTCCGTTTATTGAAACCAAAATAGAAAATTAGAGTGTAGGCACCTGCCAAAAGTAACAACAATGAGAGTGCTCTCTGACACAACAATGAGCATGACAAAATGTACTGTACATAGGACGCGACAAACAAGAGAACATTTAGAACTCCCAGCTTGGGAGCTGCCCTGGAGGCCTAACAAAAGAAAATACAATTGACCCAGGGAGTGGAGAACCCTGGAGCAAGCCAGGGTAGTCCTTGGTGAAAACGCGGTCGGCTTCAAAACCAGAAGCCTGGAGAGTACAACTGGTACTCTTTACAGTAAAACTCCCGTAAACTGTGACCTATCGACCCGAACGTTTCGCCAGCACCTCACCGATAACGAGAAAGACGCAAGTTTAAAATTTTAGCTCTTTAAATCCAGTATATTCTATGAACTTATGGTAATGCCGGTTTTTTTTTGTATGGTAAAAGCTTTTTTTGTGATTTTCAATTGCTTATATTTCGGCAACCCCTTTACAGAAAAGCGTGAAATTTTGCACACTATGTTAGAAAACAAGTATCTTTCGAATGAGATATTCTGAATTACTATTGTCTTACGGAGAGCGGAGAAATCGATCCCCGAAAATACTGATTCCTGTATATATAGTAGTCAGTTACTTATTACGATTAGCACGGAGTCACTGCCGTGACTCACGATTTCTAAACGTGTCGTTCTAATTTTCTAAATTTAGATTTTTTAGAAATTTTTTTAGAAATTTAGAAATTTAAATTTTTAAATTTCTAAATTTAAAAAAATCATAAAAATTGTTTTGAAAATTTTCTTGCTTCACGAAATATTTATTGAGTAAACGGCTAAATTTCATTTAAATTTTCGTAACTAGTTCTTGTAATTTTTGTTTTATGAATGGAGTAATTAAAGTAAAACGTTAGCTTTTGTTTTTTTTACTTTCTAAATTACAGACATTATAATAATATACACATATATTCCTCAAAGAACAACACAAGCATACTAAATAAAACTTGTATTAAAAAGTGTTTAAAAATAGTTTACATATAGATTTTAAATCATTTATACATAATAACTCAAAGTAGACAATACGGTTAAGTAGTCAAAATAATAATAATAACAACACATAAAGTTAAACTTCGAACAGTTACCACCAGTCACGAATTATCTACTTGCACACACACAAATATTAAAAGATGATTAATATTTGGTCCAGAAGCCGCCTTTCTCTATAACCTTTTCCAATCTTTTCGGCATGCTGTTGACCAAAACTTCGCAGATGTTTCTTTCACGTAAGGAATTCCAACGCTGACATACTTCCTCCCACAATGCATCGGGTGTGGTGGCATAAAGCGGCTCTCTAACCAATTCCGCCCACAAATTTTCTATGGGATTCAGATCGGCTCCTCTACCCGGCCAATCGATTAATTCTAATCTTTCTTGCGTCTCTAGCCAAATCATCGTTACTTTTGACGTGTGGATCGGCGATCGGTCTTGCACAAATGGCACCTTCATCGATGGCTCCAACGCTTTTAGGGATGGTATGAAAGTGTTTTTCAATATTTTAATGTATTGTTTCGCTGTTAGGTTACCGTTTATTCTAACCAATTCACCGGGACCGTCGGCGGTCATCCATCCCCATACTCCTGCAAAAGAAAGTGTGTATAATCTATTGATTTATATAGTAAACGAAAATCAGATTTAAAACACAAAAAGGTGAATAAATAACGTATAGATTATTAAGTGAATACCTAACCCAAGTAGCAGACAGCATTTGTCCAAAAATAAACGATCAGTTAAAAATGATTATTACTATTGTACTAATATAGAATTACAAATTGTTTCCTATAACCCTTTAAGTGGCCAGTATATTCCGTTTCACTATTTCTGCATAAGAAATACTATAAATGCATGTAATCATGTGACTATAATTAATTATTAAATATAGCGATGATACCTTTAGAAAATTATGCAACAATTAAAACAATGTAACTTAAAATCATAAAAATATGCTTTTAATTAAAAATACCAAAAGCGAATTTCCGTTTTAATGCGTGTTATTTATTACATTAGTTATAGCCTACATATTTGTAGTATAAGTTATTTTATACTGTATTTGTTTATTTGAAGAATTAGAGACTATTTTGTAATTTAATGATTATAAAATCCTTGAAGTACGGAGAAGGAATACGAAATATAAATGATTGATGATTATCCAATGAAACAATAAGAAATTCACTTGAGTATGATTGGTTAAAATATATTAGCCATACTATCTTTTAGTTGGTTGATTGGGCGTGATTTCTTGTAGGCCACACCTTGGATGAAATGTATTAACCGTGATTTGTTAGTGAATTATATCGGAATAGCGAATGAGAAGAAACAAAAATATCAAACAACCAATCTGTCAGCAATAGGAAAATACTGTATGCAATGCCTTGAAGTAAATAATTATATTTATTAACAATAATTGTAAAATATGCTTTCGGCATTGCATTTGATAATGNTTTCTTGTTACCAACTTTTGGAGGTGATTCAATAAGGTTTATAAAGAAAGAATAATTTGTGAGATAAAAAAAAAATTGTAATGAAAAAAGAATTTTAAATAACACCAACCTCATTAATTTTTAAAATTCCTTTTTATAGTTTTGTTGTTACTTTCCTAATAAAGTTTCATTTTTCAGGAAACAATTAGAACTGCTTTAGCAATGGGAGCTGATAGAGGAATTCATGTAGAAATAGAAGAATCACAATATGCATTTCTTCAGCCAATTCATGTTTCAAAAATATTAGCAAAACTAGCACAAGAAGAAAAGATTGATCTTATTATTTTAGGAAAACAAGTAATTTAGGTTTATTTAATTTAATGATTTTTTGATTTTGTTTTATTTGTAGTTTTAAAAAATTCTCTTTTAGGCAATTGATGATGATGCAAATCAAACTGCTCAAATGAGTGCTGCAGTTCTGGATTGGCCACAGGTATGAAACTTATAAACTACATATATATATATACACTTATATACTTTAAAAATCTTAAACACACAAGTTCCAAAAAGAAAAAGAATATTCATTAAAAATATAGGAATCTCTTGTCAAGCATGGTTTTGAAATAACACAATTTTTATCAAGAATTGAATCAATGAAAATATTACAAAAAGCTTTTATAATATTATAACATTTAATATTTTGATTACCAATAATTACCTTTTAAAATACAGTATAATGTTTAGTTTATATAATTAAAAAATTATTTATAATTAAATGCCAAAAATAACACTATTCTTTTCATCTATTTCTGTTGGCATACTACCAAATTTGTCATTTTATAAACATTGATTTAGTCACTAAATGTAGCTTGAGTTTTAAATGAGGACTGGAAACATTGTTGATGACTTATAAAGAAATGCAAAAAGATTGAAAAACTAAAATGAGTGAATCTTCAATGATTAGCTTTTTTTGTGGAGAGAGCTGTAATGCTTTTTAATCAGTTTTAACTTTTAAAATTTCTCATTTCTTATTATTTACTAAACTTTTCATTACATTATTGTATTTTTGGTGTAAAATTAAATTAATTATTATATAACATACATTTAGCATTGTGGTTGTTCTTATTCTTGTAATCCTTTATTGCTTGTAGAGCTTCTATTTTATCATGTAACCATGCCATTATAATTCAGAACATAATCTGTGCGGTTGGCAAAGAATGCCTGCATTAGACTTTCTATTTAAAAAGTATTCCATTGTTAAATGAAATTAGTTTATCATTATAGTAAAATGTAAACGTGCTTTCATTTATTGTTTCAATTGAATTCAATAAGCAAAGTTAAAAATAAAATATTTTTGAGTGTAATTTAAAATATAAATGTAAATTATTAATTACAGGAAAAATGTAAATGGATGATTTAATTTTATTGAAGTTTTCCTATATTGATACTAAAATTAGATGCCAATAGTATTATACTAGTAAAACATGTAAATTGTCATTTTCTCAAATGAAAGTATTAAATAATTGCTTTTTTTTTTTTCTTTCTTTTCTTTTTTTAAATATTAAGAGAGACAAATAAAACTAAAATATACTTTCAAGAATCTTACTGGTTTGTAATTACAGCAGATCACACTAAAGGAAATTTTTGGAAATGATATTTTTGATAAGAGAAAAAATGATTGATTAGCATGAACAAAGGTAAAATTTATTATACCAGTGAAGCTATTCAAGAATGTAAGTCAGCTTAAATTGCTGCTAGGGAAATGCAGATTCCTAAAGTAATTTATATCTTGTAAGAAAATTTGCTATAAATAATTTTGTTTTGGAAGTTAATATCTTGTAGTATTCATAAAATGGATATACTCTGACAAAAAATGATGATAGGTATCTAAATTATTTTTTTCCCAGTGACATAGCAAACTTGAAAAAAAATAAATTTTTACATTTTTTTCTTTTTCTGCTTTAAGAATGTGTCAGAATATTGAGAATATTTAAAATACTGTACATCAAAAATCAGTATTTTCAAGTTAATATTAATTACATTATTACCTCTTTTTTTCTATGAAGGAATAGTTGTGACGAAAAGCTCTCTCAACACACTTCAGCAATTTTTAATGCAGTAGAATCCAGAGGTATCTCCAGCTTTTGTTAATCTTTCTTTGGTATAGTATCTTGTCACATTAATTTTCAGGTTATTACACTGTAGACAGACTTAGCCATTTTGTTTTAACTCACTAAGTCCAAGACATTGAATTGGTTAACCACTTGTAATAGTTTTGTGGAAATAAATTTATTTTCATCTGAAGGCTGTTACTTGAAGCTTTCTAGAAATAAGTTTATACATATTACTAATTGCTTATAATTCACTTTAAAAAGATTTTATATGATCTGTTGACTATGTTACATTAAAAATTTTTTTAATTATTTGATTGATATTATGTATTCTTTGTTAACTTTCTTCTATTAACATGGAAATGAATAGAGGGAGAATTTGCAATTAATATCAAGATAATAGCAGTGGTAAATTGCCTGTGTCTGATGTAAATTACTTAATAATTAATTTATAACATTTAAAATGGCTTACAAATATCATTACGTTTAATTTAAAAATTAGACTTAGTTTATATATTTGAAAGAGATCTTTGATATAGAAGTATTGTAAATTGACAGATTTATAGAAATTAAGATGGTAAGATTAGAAGTTACTTTTATTCATTATTATTATGATTTATTAGTATTAATATAATTAAAATTCAAACATCATCACTATAACCTTGCTACTGAACAATCATTTAGCAAGAATTTAAATATTACATTGATAATCATTAATAACAAATAATTAAACATTACGTCAGCTATCAATATAAATACATATTAAATGAATATACAGGTGTCCCTTGCTTAACACAGGATTTGATTAATGAACAAAATTAATTGTGGCAATCCCTTTATATATGCAGCAGAAGTTTTAATTAACATGGCTTTAACAGCTGTCTTAAAATAGATATGTTTTTCTTGGCAAATAAAGTGTTGGGTGAATTTGCTATTTTCATGTTGAGGGTGATTTTCCAATATAGATATGACATTTAATTATTATAGTTACAAAATTTAACACATTACTGCTAATGTGATACTGTATTCTTTATTTAGAAGTTTATTTTAAAACTTTTTTGTATTTTGTTTGAATAAAATCAAATTGAAATATGTGCTAATGAAATACGTATCAGGCATATTATATATGCTTTTTACATTTTGTAAAGGATATAATGCTTTGCAAACAGTACAAAATACTCATGGTGTATGGGGAAGATGCTCCTAAACTTCAAACATGTCAAATGTGGTTTTGAACGTTTTATTTGGGAAATTTTGAACTAAAGGATACAAAAAGTATGGGGCAAGCAAAAGCATTTGATGAAGAGAACTTGTAGGAAGAAATTGTTAAAAATCAATTAATAATAACTCGTAAATGTGCAACAAATCTTAGTGTCATTGACATGATGATTGTTTTTTAACTTAATGCATGTGGAACACAAACTGGACCAGGTATAATTTTATCTGATGAAGATTGGCAGCTTTAAAGCTTCATTTTGTTTTTAAATTAGTTCCACATTTTTATCCTGGAAAACTTTACTTATGGATGACAAAATTAAAATTAAAATATTTGTTATTAAAAATTTGTTCTAGCAGGTGGTAATTGTTTGGTTGAGTATTGAGGTATAACTACTTGATTAATGCAATTTTGATATATGCAGTAGCATCAAGGGGTTAATGAACCATGTTAATCAAAGGATACCTGTACAAAGATCACTAACACTCATAACTGACAAAATCCAAATCATTATCTATTTCCATATGTTATTATTAATTAAGTCCTCGTGTCAAATATAACTTTTTTTAGTCACAGGAAGAAGGTTAATAACTTATACTTAATAAAATTATAGCTAGATGATTATTTATAAATAAAGATGTAAACTTTTATCAATATAATGTAGATTCATCACAATGCCGAACTGCTATTTTAATCATATTTTTAATTTATTTAATTTAAATTACATACTCTCCACCTCAAATTAATACTGTAGTGTCTTGCCCTTGTACATCATACTTTTCCTTTAACAATAGAGTTGTGCCAGTCATGTATTAACTGTTTTCAGGGGAAAAGTTTTTAATTGAAATAATGTGACTTTCAGTTTGCATTTGGAAGTTCATATAATAGTTAATTGGGCCTTGGTCTCATATATAAATATATATAGTTACTTGGGCCCCTAAGGTCTGGTCTCAGATTTAATCTATCTAACTCCATTCTTGAGATTAAGGAAAGACAGTGGGAATTTATAGGTCTACAATTTTTTCACATTGCAGCTCAATAAATATACAAATTTTTAAGAAGGAATAGTCAATTTAATCTATAATAATTATTAATCATGGTATCCCTCTGAGCCATATCCGCAACAATCTGTCCTTGTCACTGTATTCATTTTGATAAATAGCAGTAATAAGTTCCATCCCAAATCCTATATCTTATAATAATACAGACTGAAAAGTTGCCTTAAATATAGAACATAATTTATTTGGTAAAACTTGATCCCAAGGAATTCAATATGGTTCTACAATTAATTAATTGATTATATAATTTTTCACATTGAGTTTTCCATTTCATTCATTCATCTAAATATACTTCAAGACATTTAACTACAGTAATATCCCGAACTTATACGATAGGTGGGACCGAGTGATAACTGCGTAAGTCGAATTCATGTAAGTCGGGGTATAATTTCGCAATTTGTGTAAAATCCAAGTCAGATGTATGTAAGCTAATAAATGTTCTTGTTAATCTTATCTCGTCTTTTGATTCGTTCACGATTACAAGAAATCACCACATAGAGTCTGAAGTCTCCGTAGATATAACAAACACAGAAATAAATAACACAAAATAAATTGTAGCTATGCGTCGATTCCGTGCGACACGTCCGAACATATAAGCTGAACAATAGTGTGGGGGGCAGTGAGTAATCAAGAGCTGCATGGTGCTCAAACAAAAGACAAATCGAAGAGATTTGAAAATCGCGTAACTCCAGATTCACATAAGTCGAGGTATTACTGTATGTTTGTTTGTTTGAAAAGATTAAGTGTGAACAATCACACAATGAATTATCAGAACAGTCAAATATGATATTTTAAACGGTATTTTATATCAAATTTTTATTGCAACTATGATCAACTATGATGTTTTTTATTATATATATATATAAATTATAATATAATTAATTATATACAGTCGACCCCCCCTCTTATAATAATACAGACTGAAAAGTTGCCTTAAATATAGAACACGATACAATGGCGAAGCG
>NW_019384445.1:1499162-1508270 GCF_000671375.1 Centruroides sculpturatus | reverse complement strand
CTTCGCGAAAATTGTTTCAATTTTGCCATATCTCGACGCTTCTGCTTCTGGTGTTGCCAGATGTTTTTCCCTTATTTCATAAGTGCTTAGCACCATATAAGGAAAATTATAAAGATCTTTTAACAAGAAGCGAGCAATCTAAAATTACATACACTTTTTGTAAAAGGTAAAGCATGAATCTGAAAATAATGCAGAAAAATGCTCAGAGGATAAGGATAACTTGCCAAAAATAAAACGCTCTCGGTTAATAGTGCTTTTAGTGATGACAAAGAAAACATTGTTTAATTTATAATAATATGTATCACTTTAGAAAATTCTGATAAAGATATTTACCTTAATTATGAAAATTTAGTAGCATGTTTTTTTTAATTTTTGGAACCTAACCCTCCTTTTCGTACTAGTTCTTTGTTTCGCATAACACGGCAATTTTTTGGAACGTAACTACCGTGTTATAAGGGGGTTACCTGTACATAAAAATAACATAAAATATTCTTTACTTTTTAAATCTTAAAATAATGCACTTAGTCAAATTGTTAAGTTCAGTTGTAACATATGTCAGACATGTGTCAGGTGTGTGGATGTCAGCAAGTTGTGATGGACAGTCCACAGCTTGGTCACACGTGTCAGGTGGGTGAGGTAACAGTATCCCCAAGAATGTGGGGGAGATTGAGAGAGAGAAAGAAATTGGTGAGAGAGGGAAAATTTGTGCGCTTCCCTTTGGGTGTGTGTGGAGGCAGTACTGAGAAGAGTGCTGACCGCAGTACTGACCGGGGAGCTAATCAAAGTGGGTATCTTTGTGACTGGTCAGGAACCAGTATTGTAGTTATCAAATGATTGTCGGGTACCGGAGTGTTGCTCGATTGTGGAGTGCCAGAGAGTCACTCACTTATTAGAGACATTAAAGTGTAATTGTGTTGTTATTGTTAGACAGGAAGTGTACTGTGTTTTGTGTTTTTTTGACCGTGTAAACGGGAACATTTCATACCACCATCATCACAACATCAATTTTGTATACAACATTTTCTGGTCCGTCGATATACAACACAAATAGTTCCCTACGAGTGGCTAATGGATGGAATCATTGGAAACGATATTTTGATGTGTAGCATCCATCAGCTAAACTGCAAGGTTGGTACTCTGTAAAGCGCATGAATATAATCTGGCTGTTTTACACGATTAAAATATTTTTACCGTGGAAGCTGTCCGGTATTCGACGATACAGTGTTTACATTGGGAATACGCATATACGAATTTATATTCGAATATGCAATAGCAATCTTATTCTTTTTCACATCTATAGAAATTTGTAATAAAATACATAATGCGGTTATAATAAAATATTAATTTTAAGTAATTCAAACTACATTAAAATATGAAAATAATCGCACAATGTGTATTTTAGAAAATACAAGAGAAGCGGCTTTTCCAGTTTCCGTGGACAGCACGCCACTGTAAACATATTTGTGATTTCTTCAAGAATGTTTTAAAAAACTGGTTTGCATACAGAATTATAGACAATTACATATAGCTTTAAACAGTTCATATGTTGTAACTCAAAACAGACAACAGGCTAAAACAGTTAAATAAAAAAGTATCTACAATATTTAAAGTTAACCTTCAGACAATTACTACCAGTCACGAATTATCTACTTGCACATACACAAATATTAAAAGATGATTAATATCTGGTCCAGAAGCCTTCTTTCTCTATAACCTTTTCCAATCTTTTTGGCATGCTGTTGACCAAAACTTCGCAGATGTTTCTTTCACGTAAGGAATTCCAACGCTGACATACTTCCTCCCACAATGCATCGGGTGTGGTGGCATAAAGCGGCTCTCTAACCAATTCCGCCCACAAATTTTCTATGGGATTCAGATCGGCTCCTCTACCCGGCCAATCGATTAATTCTAATCTTTCTTGCGTCTCTAGCCAATTCATCGTTACTTTTGACGTGTGGATCGGCGATCGGTCTTGCACAAATGGCACCTTCATCGATGGCTCCAACGCTTTTAGGGATGGTATGAAAGTGTTTTTCAATATTTTAATGTATTGTTTCGCTGTTAGGTTACCGTTTATTCTAACCAATTCACCGGGACCGTCGGCGGTCATCCATCCCCATACTCCTGCAAAAGAAAGTGTGTATAATCTATTGATTTATATAGTAAACGAAAATCAGATTTAAAACACAAAAAGGTGAATAAATAACGTATAGATTATTAAGTGAATACCTAACCCAAGTAGCAGACAGCATTTGTCCAAAAATAAACGATCAGTTAAAATGATTATTACTATTGTACTAATATAGAATTACAAATTGTTTCCTATAACCCTTTAAGTGGCCAGTATATTCCGTTTCACTATTTCTGCATAAGAAATACTATAAATGCATGTAATCATGTGACTATAATTAATTATTAAATATAGCGATGATACCTTTAGAAAATTATGCAACAATTAAAACAATGTAACTTAAAATCATAAAAATATGCTTTTAATTAAAAATACCAAAAGCGAATTTCCGTTTTAATGCGTGTTATTTATTACATTAGTTATAGCCTACATATTTGTAGTATAAGTTATTTTATACTGTATTTGTTTATTTGAAGAATTAGAGACTATTTTGTAATTTAATGATTATAAAATCCTTGAAGTACGGAGAAGGAATACGAAATATAAATGATTGATGATTATCCAATGAAACAATAAGAAATTCACTTGAGTATGATTGGTTAAAATATATTAGCCATACTATCTTTTAGTTGGTTGATTGGGCGTGATTTCTTGTAGGCCACACCTTGGATGAAATGTATTAACCGTGATTTGTTAGTGAATTATATCGGAATAGCGAATGAGAAGAAACAAAAATATCAAACAACCAATCTGTCAGCAATAGGAAAATACTGTATGCAATGCCTTGAAGTAAATAATTATATTTATTAACAATAATTGTAAAATATGCTTTCGGCATTGCATTTGATAATGTAATAAAAGAAGAGCAAGTACAATATGTTTACATAATAATTATTATAATGAAAAATATTTTCACGCAATAATTATGTGGATAATTTATTATTTACACTTTTGGGTAAGCAATAAATGTTTTTCCTGAATATCAACGTGTAGATCGGATATAGTATAAACGTCGTTGCTCAGTAATTTGCTATCGATTACGTTCATCGTTTCTCTACAAGTAATATATTAGGCCAATTTACAAATTAATTAAAAATCGATTATTTCTGATCGATTCTTTCGCATGGCATGCAATATCTAGACTGGTGGTATACTAAATGAATTAATTATATAAGATTATTGTCACCGCAAGAAATTAGCTTTAATTAATAACTTGATCAGTTCACTCCACACGTTTGAAGATGAAACTAGAGTGAACTGAGAGTGTTGTTAAGTCTCCACATAATCAGGGTCGTCGAGAGCTTGTGTTGAGACAGCAACAGTAGAGTGGGAGGTAAAGTGGAGTCTTTTAGCCTTTTTAAATAAATGAAATACGTAGAATGTTTCCTTTGTTAATAAAAAAATTCTTTAAAATTTTATTATTTGTTAGTGAAAGTAACGTTAATTTTATAGGGTTTGGAACGACTGCGGACCCCTATATTAGGGTTTCTGGGCATTCTCTATTTCTGCCGGATTTTAGTATTTGAAGAAGCAATCTTTTAATAGAGAAATTTTATTACGACGTTACACCAATTTCTTGATTTATAAAAGAATAACCAATACGAAATCGGTTTCATACTCCATTTTCACTGTTTCTGAAGTTTCCCCGGTTGGATTGTAACTAATATGGTCCACCTTCTTACACTTTCTCAGGGAGCGGAGAAAAATACCAGCTCACCCTCTCTCTGCACGATCTTGCACATCTCGTACAAATGAAAGCAAGAGAGCTTATTTTTATTTTATGTTGTTATTAATATATATATTAGTTTTTTCCTTGCTCTTTATATCGACTTACAACGGAAAAAAGAATAGTCAATAAGTGTTTTAACAAAGAACGTTGTTTTGCATTATTTTAACTTTTCTTTTTTAACCATTTAGCGATTTCACGTCGAAACATTGCTTCTATATTTAATCAAATTAAGAATTTCTTGTATATCAGTACGAAAAGCGAAATATAAAATCTCACCTAACGAAAATTTCTTGGCTACGTGCTTTGGGTGCACATATTTTATGTTGTGTCTTTCTCCTCGTGGCCTACGCACCCAAACAACTCCGTGGTTACCACTGCAAAAGATTTTCTCATCAGAAAAGAAGACGGTGCGCCATTCGTTCATCGTCCAATGTCGATATTGATAGGCGAAGCCTAAACGGTCGGCCACGTTCTTTGTACTTAACCACTGTTTTTTGGCAGCCTTCCTTCCTTCCAGATTGAATTCTCTTAGTCTGATTAAAATATTTTTAGTAAATTTCTATGTATAAGTAAATTAAATTTATATGAAGTGATCTTTTTATGTCTAGATATTATTATGCATAAATGTCACATACCTTCTCTTAACTGTGTCTACTGATACAGATAAGGCCAGTTCTATTTTATGAATCCTCGCTGTCTTAAATGGACTTTCTTCGCAGGTTTGTTTTAAAAGTTGATCCTCGTCTTTGGTAGTCAGACGTGGACGACCTGTCGATTTTTTCGGTGAAACGTTTCCTGTTTCTTTGTATAGTTTACATATTCTAGAAACTGCTCGAGGACTGACTTTAAATATTTCTGCTAGCTCGTGTATTGGTATACCCTCTTTTCTATTCTGAATTATTAAATTTCTGATATCGTCCGATATAGGTTTTGGCATTTCGATATTAATGTTTAAATTAATAAGAGAATGAAACAGCTCAAGAGCTTTAAATGTCCTTTCTTGTTTACGAACAGGACAAAGGTTTAAATGCCCTTCCTAGATTACCACGCTCCCCTCAGGGAGAGTTCAAAGCTGTGTTACGAGGGTTGGTGGGTTGGTTGTTAAGATGTGTAATGTTAGTGCCTATCTCAAAGTGGACTTTCATATTTTGAGTATATTTGTACAGTTTTATTTGTTCAGTTTTATATTAATGTTTTCCTACATTATCTGCATATAAATTTAAATTTAATTTTTATTTCTTTAGAGATTCTTCTAATTCTTTTCTTTTGAAACATTTTTTTTACTTTTTTTAAATATTTCCTATTCTCTGTTTTAATTACACTTTGATTTATATAAGTTTTATTTTTTATTAGTAATTCACTTTTCGGAAATATCGATATCTTTAAATTAACAATTTATTCTTTGATATGACAAATCTTTTATAATAGGATATTAGTTTTAATAAATGATAATGTAAATAGGTGACGTACCGTATGTTTTCACTTTCATAGTCACAGAATTATAAATACGAATAATTAATTATGAATTAATAGTTCACTATTGATTATTCGTCACACCAGATGGCAGTAGGTCCCTATAAAACGTACTGATAGCTGGTTCAGTTTTCCGGTTGCTAAATACAACAAGGCAAAGTTTTGTAAATCTCGATGTTTTCTTTATCCCTAAAAGCAAAAAGCAGAAAAATTTTTCTTGTGTACAGTACTGTACAATCGTTTTGTTTAATATCTCAGAGAGGGGTAAAGATTAAGAAACGAAATTTGACACGATAACTTNGTTGTTTTGCATTATTTTAACTTTTCTTTTTTAACCATTTAGCGATTTCACGTCGAAACATTGCTTCTATATTTAATCAAATTAAGAATTTCTTGTATATCAGTACGAAAAGCGAAATATAAAATCTCACCTAACGAAAATTTCTTGGCTACGTGCTTTGGGTGCACATATTTTATGTTGTGTCTTTCTCCTCGTGGCCTACGCACCCAAACAACTCCGTGGTTACCACTGCAAAAGATTTTCTCATCAGAAAAGAAGACGGTGCGCCATTCGTTCATCGTCCAATGTCGATATTGATAGGCGAAGCCTAAACGGTCGGCCACGTTCTTTGTACTTAACCACTGTTTTTTGGCAGCCTTCCTTCCTTCCAGATTGAATTCTCTTAGTCTGATTAAAATATTTTTAGTAAATTTCTATGTATAAGTAAATTAAATTTATATGAAGTGATCTTTTTATGTCTAGATATTATTATGCATAAATGTCACATACCTTCTCTTAACTGTGTCTACTGATACAGATAAGGCCAGTTCTATTTTATGAATCCTCGCTGTCTTAAATGGACTTTCTTCGCAGGTTTGTTTTAAAAGTTGATCCTCGTCTTTGGTAGTCAGACGTGGACGACCTGTCGATTTTTTCGGTGAAACGTTTCCTGTTTCTTTGTATAGTTTACATATTCTAGAAACTGCTCGAGGACTGACTTTAAATATTTCTGCTAGCTCGTGTATTGGTATACCCTCTTTTCTATTCTGAATTATTAAATTTCTGATATCGTCCGATATAGGTTTTGGCATTTCGATATTAATGTTTAAATTAATAAGAGAATGAAACAGCTCAAGAGCTTTAAATGTCCTTTCTTGTTTACGAACAGGACAAAGGTTTAAATGCCCTTCCTAGATTACCACGCTCCCCTCAGGGAGAGTTCAAAGCTGTGTTACGAGGGTTGGTGGGTTGGTTGTTAAGATGTGTAATGTTAGTGCCTATCTAAAAGTGGACTTTCATATTTTGAGTATATTCGTACAGTTTTATTTGTTCAGTTTTATATTAATGTTTTCCTACATTATCTGCATATAAATTTAAATTTAATTTTTATTTCTTTAGAGATTCTTCTAATTCTTTTCTTTTGAAACATTTTTTTTACTTTTTTTAAATATTTCCTATTCTCTGTTTTAATTACACTTTGATTTATATAAGTTTTATTTTTTATTAGTAATTCACTTTTCGGAAATATCGATATCTTTAAATTAACAATTTATTCTTTGATATGACAAATCTTTTATAATAGGATATTAGTTTTAATAAATGCTAATGTAAATAGATAACATACCGTATGTTTTCACTTTCATAGTCACAGAATTATAAATACGAATAATTAATTATGAATTAATAGTTCACTATTGATTATTCGTCACACCAGATGGCAGTAGGTGTCTGTAAAACGTACTGCAAAACAGTTTACTTTCCTGGTTGCTATTACCAACGATATAGAATAACATTTCGTTTATAATTAAATGGATGTTTCTAAAATCGAAGTTATGATAGTTGTTAGTGCAGCCTTATCCGAAATATTTTTCTTAGATTGCTTCGGGTGGACAGTTATTTCAATCATTTCACCTTTTAATTCACAATTTAAACACTCGAGTAGATTTCGAAACATCGATATCGTCGGGCGCCATTTTCTTAACGAAGTAAACTAACTCTTTCCTTCGTGAACTTCGTTAGAGTTTCGTTCGAACGTCATCACCGCAGAGCATGCGCACTGGGCGAGACTACTACTATTCGAACGATTCGTTACTAACGCGTTTAACTCGTTTGGATTTACGAACGTACCCATAAAGTGCCAATAGCAGTGTTTACAGCGCCACTTTTGAAAGCTCATTGAAGAGAAGGAAGCCATGACAGTTTTAGGATAGATACCGTATAATTACGTGCGACTAGATGTCCAGATGGCACAACGCGCCGATTGGTCAGCTGAATGACGTCAACCCACCGAAATCTATTAGCCTAAACCAGTGTTTTTCAACCTGTGGGTCGCGACCCCCAGGAGGGTCGCAAAGTCTTACACGGGGGGGTCGCGGGTAAAAGAAAAAGACAAGTGTTTGTAGGTCCTACACTACAATAAATAAAACTACAATTTCAGTGAGAAGGCTTTGCGTTTTTATTTTACAGTACAATTGGTTTTTCGATCAATATTTAAAGAAAGAAAATTAAANCCTTACACGGGGGGGTCGCGGGTAAAAGAAAAAGACAAGTGTTTGTAGGTCCTACACTACAATAAATAAAACTACAATTTCAGTGAGAAGGCTTTGCGTTTTTATTTTACAGTACAATTGGTTTTTCGATCAATATTTAAAGAAAGAAAATTAAATACGTAGTTTTTAAAATCACTGATATAGTTTTAATATGGCCCTGGGGGTCGCCAGAATTTTTTTAACTTGTAAAAGGGTCGCGTATTCAAGAAGGTTGAAAAACACTGGCCTAAACTTTGTGTTGTTGTTGTTGTTGTTGTTGTGAGAGCAGGCAGACATTACAGACATTTTTTTAAAAACTTGATAAAAGGCACTTATTTATAATTTCACTAACTCTTGATTGTGTGTATTGACATTAATGTTAAAATTATTGCAAAATTTTCAATTAAACTAAATTATGTGTTATCAAACATTTTAATGTTGAAACATTTTTAAACATCAAGAAGTAACTTTTAACTGTTTTGTATTTTAATGAAACTTTTTTTCCTGCATTTACTATAATAATTAAATAATCAAAAATAACAAATGTAAATTGCAAATTAAGTTTTTTTTTTTTTTACAATCTTTATTAGACAATACAGTATTTTCAACCTTACAGAAACTTGCATTTAATTCTTTTTATAAATATATTGCAACGGAATATGCTAACTGGAAATGCAAATTAGTTAACGATTTAATATATATTTTCACCTAAACATAATTCATACTTTTTAATGCATAATTGTTAAAACATTTTAAATAATAAGTTATTTTTTTACAAATTCTCTCTAATCCATTGATTTGCTTTTCAAATCAAATCCTGTGGAAACTTAAATATAGACACTGGATATCACTTCACTTTATATTTTCCTACGCAACCAGGTATACACCACATGCAAGGCATCTAGAAATAGTTATTTATTAGTATGGTAATATTACTTTAACAAAAAATAAAAAAGGGTTTAAATGAAAACATTACAGGACAAATACAACATTACTTTTTCCTGATATTTATATTCATAAACAATTTCCATGGTGAAATGTATGGAAATTCTTATTTAAAACATATATAACTATTATATTCAATGAAATTTAAATACTGTACTTACAGTATTATTGGCTGTTAAATAATGTATACAAGAAATACTTTTAATTTGAAAATTGGTCATACAAATTTGATTAAACACATTTACAGATATATCCATTATGGAATATGAAATTTTTGTATATTTGAAGTGTTGTTTCTTAA
>NW_019384445.1:1493202-1498287 GCF_000671375.1 Centruroides sculpturatus | reverse complement strand
ATCAGTGGCACAACATTGCAACACTGAAGGTTGTGAAATTTTAAAAGATAGCATCAAGTGTATTATGACAGAAAACAATCAACTAAAAAGAAGACTACAGGAACACCTAGAAATTCTGAAAATACAGGAAGACATCAGAATTAATAACAATGTGGGACTGAAGCTACATGAGGGGTGGATTGACATCATTTTCACTTAACCTTGAAACAGATGCTGAACAGATGTGGGGAGTATAGTCACATCACTTTGTAAAAATGCATTGTGACAGAGCAGTTGACTTTACAAAGTCTTATAGATCAGATGTATTTTGTTTGTGTTAAAATCTGGAGACCAGTTGATTTTAATAAGAGTAAGTTCATTGTTAGTTTCTTTCCCCTTTTTTTTTGTGTTTTTTAATATACTTAACAATATTTATTATCAATAGTCTACCAGAATTCGGAAAATGTAGGAGAAACTAAGACATTTACTGGTCCCAGATAATATGTTATACCACATTGTCATTGTATTCTAATTTATACTTGATATTTTAGTTTTTAGTGTATGGGTTACATTGAGAAATTGTAAATGCAGTGCACTGCATATGTTGGTTATCCCGATGTATTGGCAGGTTATTGGTATTGTATTTGTTACGTTGTTACCATGTGTTTGTAAGCTGATGAGGGGGTCCTTGTACCCGAAATGCATACTTACCTAAATTTGAAATGTGATTATTAAAGACCAACCCTTTTTTTTATAAAAGTTCTGGTCCTTCTTTCTGTCTGTGTGATAAGCCCTGCAAATTGTTATACCCTATTTATTAGGTTATCTAATTCTGTCTAGATAATATATTATTGTCTCCAGTCCACGTCAATTCAAGGTGCAAATACGAACCATCATATTTACGTCGTGTTTGTGTCATGTTACCCATTTCTACTTCTCTCTGTCGCTTGCAGTGATTTGACTGTGCGTGGGTGCTGGGAAATTCTTCAGAATTCTCCGGCATATCTACAGAGAATGCAAGCGCAGAGATTGAGCTACATGTGAATATCAACGAGAAACAAACGAACATCAACAGAATTCATAAAGGAATATAACCGTGACTAACCACTATGAGCACTGCAATTACTGTTGCTTTTTTTGCAACGCTGTTTTCCTTTAACATTAAGGATTCGGTTTTCAGCCATCTATCCATCTTACTCGTTAGAAACATCAAAATTCTTCTGTTATACACATTCGAGAGTCGTAAAAGCGCGTCGAAATTTGACAAATTACGAAACAGGAGTTTCGTAATTAGTCAAATTTCGACGGAGAGTTTCGAAGATCGAATCGGGTCAAGAGGGTGTGTTGATGACAGAACCCAGATGGGAAGAAAACTTTCTTACTTATTGTAAAACAAACGCGACGCGATGATAAACGGCAGGGGGGAATGTCGACAGAGAGAGAGAGCTTTGTCGAGATGCTCGCGAACAAGTGTCGGGTCGAAACAATCGAGAAAAGGCGGGGGTTAATGACTAAAGGGACATCTGTTAAGCTCGAACGCGATAGGGGGTAAATGGCCACAAGAACATCTGCTGGACCNTCCGGCATGACTTCTTTCCACATAACATAATCTATCAGCATTTCCTATTTCGGTGGGTTGACGTCATTCAGCTGACCAATCAGCGCGTTGTGCCATCTGGATATTTAGTCGCACGTGTATAATTATGCCACATTTTTGTGCCATTATCAATTGTACCAACAGTTACAGCACAAGAAAGGTTTAGGAATTTCATTTCACAAGTAAGTTCTGATTATTAATATTGCCAGGGTCGTGCCCTGCTATGATGCAGAGAGGCGGCCGCATCAGGCGGCGCGGTACTGTAAGGGGGAAGCATAAGCAAAGAAATCAAAATATTTGAACCATTCAATAATTAAAAATTTTTACACAATGCTTTTCTGTATTGGTCTACGTTATTCCGATATTGATGTATACGATTTATGATTTATCGCACGCCTCTACCTAAATGCTTTCGGTACTCTTTGATTTCGGTTTATGGTGCAGGTGCATTGTTAGCGAGCGCTCGCCAAAAGGCTTTTGACATGACAGCGCAAAGCTATTGTTTTTGTTTATAATATACCGCGCGACCGCTCCTAAAAGCTGAGGCGGCAATTATCATAAAAGACAATTGCTCGTGTAACGTGTTGATAGTTCTGCTTTGAGCTTAAATTATTGACAATACAAGTCGACCCCCCCCTATAACACTGTTGAATTTTCCGTTTTATATGAATTCCATGTTGTATGAGTCACTTAGATTTTACAAATACGTGAGCCGTTCACAGCCCAGCACACGTATTTGTAAAATCTAAGTGACTTGTATAACATGGAATTCATATAAAACGGAAAAATCAACAGTGTTATAGGGGGTCGACTGTATTTGATTTTAACGTTAGTTTGTCTCGAGAAGTAGCAAGTGGCTGTGTTGTGTTTAAATCAGTAAATCAGATAGTCTATATATCTGTATCAGTATAATATTTTTGCATTTACACTAGTTCAGTTTCTGTGTTTAAAAAGTAGATCAGTTAAGAGACTTATTGTTTTTACAGCAATTGTAGTTACTTATTATCATTGAAAAGGATTATGTTGTGACAATAGGGACTCGAATTAAAAAGGAGCATTTGCATGGACAGGGTATATATATCAGGTGCGAAACGTGTGCCTGCGTGTGATAAGAGTTAGTAGAGTTATTTAGGTAATATTGGACTACTCTATCACATACAGAACTTTTACGTTCTGTGTGTGATAGAGAGTTGCTTAGGAAATATTTGCATTTGCCTACTTTTGCGTTCGTTATGTTTTCCTCTATTTTTACTAAATTCATATACGTTGAAGTGGAGACAATACAATGACAAGTTAAGGAAAGTCATATGTCAAAACGGCTGCAAGCTGCCAATTTGATTGATGTTTCTTATCTATTTACTAGCAGATGAGCCCGGCATTGCTCGAGCAAAAAGTAACGATAGCGAAGATTAAGATTATTAGATTATAGTCGATCTTACCCGTTTTCACCGGATGCAAGAATTAGGTCTCCCTCTTCCGAGATTAATTAGAGAATTTTTACATGGTCTGAAAATATGTTCGATTTTCTGCAAAAACGCGAAAAAACCGCATCTAAAATAGTACAGTAAAGCCGAGTTCTTTAAGATAATACTTAACTCTCTTCCTCTCTCCCGCGGGGAGATTTCGAAAAATCCCTTCTTAGTGTACGTTCTCATGACGTACCCTGTAGTATACCAAAACACTCCTAGCCGTTTGGGCCCTGCGCTTATTATTATTATTATCCACCCATCTCGATTATATATATATATAGATTATATTCTGTTACCTACTAGTTTTGCAACAATTATCTACCCTATTAAAATAGGATAAATAAAATAACGATAGTTCAACACGAGTTCAACGCGAGTCTGATAAATCAGTGGTCCCCAACCCCCGGGCCGCGGACCGGCACCGGTCCGTGGATCAAATGGTACCGGGCCGCCCAAGGAACATTAAATTACTGGTATTTCCATTTTATTTACTATGGTATATTTCTCTCGGGTTTGTGCGACTTTTAATGGACGACGGAACAACGGAATAAACTGGACATAAGAAACACACTTCGGGTGTCATTGTCTCCTATTACCCCCAGATGGAACCGTCTTGTTGCAAAGAAACAAGCTCAGGGTTCTCATTGATTTAACGTTTATTTTTTTGTGTAACTATATTTTATTTTGAAGGCATGTTTAAATACAATTAAATTAAAATTATTAAATTAAATCAATCTAAAATATAAACAATCAACGTCCCCCCTCAGTGGGCCGCGGTAAAATATCAAACGTTGACCGGTCCGCGGCGATAAAAAGGTTGGGGACCGCTGTGATAAATGGTCTGTGACTTATCTAAGCAATAATATACAAGATGAATTGATAAATTTGATGGGAAATGAAATTTTAAGCAAAATTGTCGAAATAATAAAAATCGCTAAATATTTTTCGATAATCACCGATTGTACTGTACCCCAGACGTAAGTCATATTGAACAGCTCTCATTAACAATAAGAGTTGTCGCTTATAACTCCATTCAAAATAAATATGAAATCGAAGAATTCTTTATTGGTTATTTTGAAGCTTGTGATTCAACTGGAGAGGGTTTGACAGAACTTATTCTTACACATTTGGAAAAGTTAGGTTTCGAGTTAAAGCGGCCAAGCCTTAGAAGATAAGGCTATGACAAAGGAGCTAATATGAAAGGAGTAAGAAAGGGTGTACAAAATAGAATACTTGAAAAATATCCAAGGGCGTTTTATGTGCCCTGCGCGTGTCATTCTTTAAACCTAGTTGTGAACGATGCAGTGTCTTCTTCTACAGAAACAGTAACTTTTTTTCTATTGTACAAGAACTTTACACTTTTTTTCTGGTTCTACAAAGCGTTGGAAAGTGCTAAAAAAAATATGTTTGGCAATTAACTCTAAAACCATTGAGTGCTACTAGGTGGTCAAGCAGCGATTTCAACTTTGCGAAATCTATGATGCATTATTCCAAATAATAGAAGACGTCAACACAGATGCAGAAACTAAAATTAAAGCAAGAGGGTTTAGTAAAAAATATTAAAAATTACAAGTTTATATGCGGTATAATTCTTTGGCATGATATTTTATTTAAAATAAATTTAGTCTCGAAGCTATTGCAATCTGTAACTATAAATTTGTCAGATTGTGTAAGGATGTTATCATACAAAAAGTGAAAAGTTATAGACAATCTGGATATGATCGGATGAAAATTGCTGCTAATGAGATTGCAGAGAATCTTGAATGCAGTACAGAATTTCCTGCCGAAACTGAAGTTAGAGCCAGAAGGAAAAAGCATCAATTTGACTACGAAGAAGCTGTCGATGAATCCTTAACAGGAAAGAGTAAATTTAAAATAAACTTTTTCAATTATATTCTGGACATTACCGTTAATTCTCTGAATGAACGATTCACGCTTATGGAAACCCATAGCAAAAATTTTCAGTTTTTATATGACATTTTAAAACTCAAGGATTTAGATGAAAAAACGCTAGAAAATTATTGTACCAGTCTCCAGTCA
>NW_019384445.1:1470628-1489349 GCF_000671375.1 Centruroides sculpturatus | reverse complement strand
ACTTTACAAAGTCTTATAGATCAGATGTATTTTGTTTGTGTTAAAATCTGGAGACCAGTTGATTTTAATAAGAGTAAGTTCATTGTTAGTTTCTTTCCCCTTTTTTTTTGTGTTTTTTAATATACTTAACAATATTTATTATCAATAGTCTACCAGAATTCGGAAAATGTAGGAGAAACTAAGACATTTACTGGTCCCAGATAATATGTTATACCACATTGTCATTGTATTCTAATTTATACTTGATATTTTAGTTTTTAGTGTATGGGTTACATTGAGAAATTGTAAATGCAGTGCACTGCATATGTTGGTTATCCCGATGTATTGGCAGGTTATTGGTATTGTATTTGTTACGTTGTTACCATGTGTTTGTAAGCTGATGAGGGGGTCCTTGTACCCGAAATGCATACTTACCTAAATTTGAAATGTGATTATTAAAGACCAACCCTTTTTTTTATAAAAGTTCTGGTCCTTCTTTCTGTCTGTGTGATAAGCCCTGCAAATTGTTATACCCTATTTATTAGGTTATCTAATTCTGTCTAGATAATATATTATTGTCTCCAGTCCACGTCAATTCAAGGTGCAAATACGAACCATCATATTTACGTCGTGTTTGTGTCATGTTACCCATTTCTACTTCTCTCTGTCGCTTGCAGTGATTTGACTGTGCGTGGGTGCTGGGAAATTCTTCAGAATTCTCCGGCATATCTACAGAGAATGCAAGCGCAGAGATTGAGCTACATGTGAATATCAACGAGAAACAAACGAACATCAACAGAATTCATAAAGGAATATAACCGTGACTAACCACTATGAGCACTGCAATTACTGTTGCTTTTTTTGCAACGCTGTTTTCCTTTAACATTAAGGATTCGGTTTTCATCCATCTATCCATCTTACTCGTTAGAAACATCAAAATTCTTCTGTTATACACATTCGAGAGTCGTAAAAGCGCGTCGAAATTTGACAAATTACGAAACAGGAGTTTCGTAATTAGTCAAATTTCGACGGAGAGTTTCGAAGATCGAATCGGGTCAAGAGGGTGTGTTGATGACAGAACCCAGATGGGAAGAAAACTTTCTTACTTATTGTAAAACAAACGCGACGCGATGATAAACGGCAGGGGGGAATGTCGACAGAGAGAGAGAGCTTTGTCGAGATGCTCGCGAACAAGTGTCGGGTCGAAACAATCGAGAAAAGGCGGGGGTTAATGACTAAAGGGACATCTGTTAAGCTCGAACGCGATAGGGGGTAAATGGCCACAAGAACATCTGCTGGACCATTTAGGTTCAAAGATGTCAGAGGAAAGGGCCATAACGGAGAAAAATACGAGCGCGGACTTTAAAAGCTCCGTTATTACCTCTCCGACCTTTTCCCGATCCGGATCGGTCTCGGGTTTCGCCTAGAGACAAAAGAATGACCAATCGGAGTAAGGAAGAGGGTGAACGGGACCAATCAAAAGGGTGATATTCGGGAAAAATCCTATAAAATCCCGAATCTCAAGGACAACTAGTCGATTCTCCTCCGGACAAGTGTTGAGTAGATTCCAGGATCTCCGTCCACCAGCCCGTCACACCCGCCTGAGCTTCTCCGCCTGCTAAGAAATGTGTGCATCAGAACGTCAACCATCGCCCGTTTACCGGTATCACACCTCCGAATTTGCGGACTCTTCTCCTTGGATGTCCCGGGGCCACTACCAGTATCACACCACGCTCTACGTCCGACGTCCCTTGTTTATTGTTCTTCTATTATTATGTAAGTTAAACTAGTTGTTAAAATAAACGGTTTGTGTAAGGCACCTGTCATCTTTGCCTTCTACCGCCACCACCCACATACGATTCGCCCTAGGTTTTCCTGACGCGCAATTAACTTATTGCCCCTAAAAGTCGGCAACCTCACAGTGGTGTCAGAAGCTCGGGATTTAATAGTCCCGCACAAAAATTTGAGTAAGTTATGCCGACAAAGAGTTTTTCTAACAAGTGGGTCGAGCGATGGAGGCAGATGCAAGTGTTCCGACGCGACCTCGTGACGGTGGCAGTAGCGGCTCTCTTCCCTCTTTTTCCTCGTTTGGAGGATTGATCCCGAGGTTTCCAGGCGAAACAGGGCGTGTCATCGATTTCTTTGACACGTTTCTTTCACCAGAGATTGTTAGTCTGGCGGGATGGACCCCTCGGCAGTCCCTAAGGCAAGCTCACAGGTGTAGCCCGAGATTTTGCATGACGCGACCTCAGCTTGAAGAGTGTAACGGAGTTTGAAATTTTTCGGAAGCTGATGATTCAGCGTTTCGACCAAAAACCATACTCCTTACGTGTCCAGAAGTTCAATACATGTACTCAAAAGAGAGATGAAATGGTTCAGGAATTCGCGATCCGCTTGCAATCCCTCGCTAGCGCGACAAGCATAGAACAGACAGGCGCAAACGAACACGAGAACGCAATTATCAAACGCTGTCAACAGCGAGAACTACACAATTGCGCGTCCAATTCCTGCATGGCCTAACGGACAGGCTAAAAAGACGGGTTATGACGCATGACCCCGCGACTTTCGCCGAGGCGCTTAAGATGGTAAGATTCTATGAGCGGGGGGGAGGAAAACCCCCAATCGGTAGACCCCCCTTTGTAATCAATAAATGTCTAATGAACCACACCCCTACGCGCGACCCTTCACGAGATATAAGCTAACGCCAAATTCGTACTGCATTGAATAGACTAGTGACTAGTATAATGTTATTTGTTTAATTATTGTATAACGAATAAAATATCTAATTATTCTTAATATAATGTTTTACTATATCGCCCAGAAAATTGTTTTTCGCTCCCAAAATATAAATTGTTACTAATCGCCCTCTCAACATGGAAAAACGCCCACATGGGGGCGATATTGCCCCGTTGAGAAACACTGCAGTAGAGGGTCACGACATACTGGCGGAGGAATCCAATTTGCGGAGAGAATCGGCTCTCGACGCAAAAATCGCGCAACTTTCGAAGCAATTAGCGACAATAGGAAAAAGACCCGATCAACCGCCCGCGTCTAAGCCAATAAACAATTTCTAAACGGGAGAACCCTCGCGAACAGATCGGATACAGGAAACTGTAGAGCGAATGACGGAATTCGAAATCCGTGGCATCCCCGAGCCCGCAGCGACGCCCACCGCAACAATTTCCCCCGCGATCTCAGCCCGCTAATCCGAAAGGACAACTCCGCGCGCGATATCCTTGTTGCGGCCCCTTTTCGGAACAAGGTCCGATACCCCCTTGGAGAAGGAATGGAGATAGATCATCAAGATTTCACGCGACGAATCCTAACTATGCAGAGTACGGAGATTATATGCCGATGCCTCTCGATTGGTACAGACGAAACGCCTTTCCTCAGTATCCCGGGAGGTGGGGAGTGAATCGAGAAGTTCCCGAATGACAGATCCCCGTTAGAAACCTGCCGAACCCCTTTAGAGTTAGTCAGTCAAAACAGATACCTTTTTCCCCTACGCGATTTAGACAATTTGAGTACGAAAACAATGGACAAGGTGTTCCGTTGCCCTTTTATCCCCCGCGTTACGGTCTAGGTTGGCCCGGAAGCAGCTTCGATACGAACACCAATGTAGCACCGAACAATGTAGCACCGAACAATGAAGCACCGAACAATGTAGCCGCCCCTCGATTTTTAACGTTACCCGAAGAGTACGACAACTACCTTCGTGGTTTGCATCGTCACCTAACCTCCTTATCCCCCGTTGTTAAGAAGGGAAAACAAAGGCAAGATGACCCCATGCAACCTTTGTGGACTTTAGCTGACGCAGAACTGACAAACCTACAACAATCCCTCGCCGATTTCGAGGCAGAATATAAAGAATTAAATCTACCGTAATTGTAGGAAATTCCTCTCGAACGAAACGAGGACTAATCGACGTTGGAGATAAAATCTTAAAATTTCTCGTCGGAATGGCTACATCAGAGAAAGTCGAAGCGACGAATATCATCATCATCATCATCATCATCATCATCATCATTTTTATTTGTACAAACAAAGTACAGACCGGCCCTGCTATCGTGCATTACCGGTTATACACGTTTAGTTTACAGTACTCAAGAGAAATGTTTTACACTTACACAAATGATAGATATTAAATATACATACATACAAATAAATACATAAAGAAAAAGTATGAATAAGTCAATAAGTACAGTACATAAGTTAATATATGCGATGAATAGTCAGATAGATAAATTATCCCGAAATCAACAAAAATTTGTGCACATTTTAGAGGCCCAACAAACTCTACAATCGGTCAAGGGCAACCGGAAGTATATCGACATGATGATTCGACGTCAGGACTATTTAGATAAACAACTCCAGGTGTTCAGTTACATATTCATCGTGAGTACAGCACTTCGATACGCAAAAAACGCCGTCATGGAATTGGCATCACGAATTTAAGACAGGCAGTGGAGATGCTAGAAAACGACAGATTTAGCTCATATTTCCTGCCAAGGTCACAGTTGTTAGAGGCGCTAACGGAAGTAAACAAACATTTACCCAGCGGAATTTCGCTGATCGAGACTCTAAACGAAGACAACGTCTTTAAATACTATCAATGGATAACCACCATAGCAGTGGCACCTCCGTCAACACTGAGAATTTTCGCAAAGTTTCCGTTAATCACTCCCGAAAGATATTTTGACTTGTATGAAGTGATGGAATTCACCGCATATTTCCCCATTTCCAAAACATTTGCTCATTACCAGACCGAATATCCGTACATCGCCTTATCAAGAAATCGACAACTTTACATGTTACTAGAAGCCCATGACTTGCAAAAATGTAGGCCCGGATTGACCACCATCTGTACGCCGGAGGTCCCCGTCTGGAGACTTCCGTATCAAGCGTGTGAATATGCTTTATTTATGGCGGATGAACCAACGGTAAACAAACTCTGTAAAAGAAAATGTCAGTTTATCCAAAACCAATGTTCCGTCGCTTCGACGAAGAAGGGACTTGGATATTTTCCACCCCATCACCTTTAAACTTGGTTATCGAATGCAATCTAGAAAGGGAACTACAACGTTCACCAGTCAAGATGATTAATTAATTAAGTTGTACAACACGGGAATCTTTACGTTGCCAATGACTTGCGCCGGTCATGTGCCCGGTGTGCGACTCACGGCACATTTCCAATCGCGAACTTCCTTTAAAGTTGAACTTCGAAACCATTACGTGATACCCGCAATATCGGACGTTCTCAATCTTACAGAAGTGAAAATCCTGCGGGAATATATCCAAGGAAATATCACTCTAGGCCTCCTCCAGCTCAGGGAATATGACTGGTCACTAGAATTTTCGAAACGAATGTTACGAGATATAGATCAAGAGATCAAATCAGTAAAAACGGATATTTCTTCGATCAACGCCAGGCGTGTTAAATCATCCATTCTCTATGTAGAATTTAACTCTTATAGTCCTTGTTATTATTATAGTGACACTTCTGATGGTTTGGAGATGCCGCAGGCGGCAACGCTGTCTGGAGAGACAAAGATCAACGAGCCTTTATCCCTCTTTCAAAAGGGAAGAGCGAATAGAACCCGACATAACGGAGATGACCAAACGGTTACCGATGACTGCGAAAGTTAGACCGCTTCCCAACATTCCTGAGGAGAAAGAGGATGAGCGAGAGCCATTAACCGTACCTAAACGGGAGGAATATGTGACGCTTCCCGTCGGATTTGAAACGATTCCCTCACAAATGAGACGATTATAAAACGGTGCGAGAAAATTAAACCTCCTAAAACGGTAGCATTTTGTATTAATCTTTTAATTAGAGAACCGAGACTCAACAAAATTTTATTTTCCTTTTTGTATAGAGACGAGAATATGGAAGAAGACCGAACCGTGACAACCCCAGAACAGGCTTCGCCTAGAGAATCCCTTCCTGTTGGGAGACTAGGTAAGATTCACACAACTAAAAATCAAAGTTAACAGAAAGAGAGTTTACTTCGACATCTAGTCCGTTTCAGGGCAGCAGAGCAAGTGGTCACCAGATGGACATGTGCTTACATAATGGGCGTATGTTTTGTCACCCCTCTGACACCTGCCAAAGTTCACACACTTTCGGTGATAAATAGCAGGGTGGGACAACTTCCACGAAACTGCTACAAACAATTGCTACAAATCCCCCCTTTTTGGAGAAGTTTCGTGGTTACATTTAATTTCATTTAATACAATATTCATTTCACATTGACTCTGTCTAAGCAGATTTTTAATTTAAGCGCGTTTAATAGTTTTGTCAAAAAATCTGCCGACATTTCTTCCGTCGAGATGTATTTAATAAAAACATTACCTGATTTAACGTTTTCATGTACATAGGATATTTTTCTTACTACATGTTTCGTTTTGTAGTTAGGACTTCCGTTGTTGATTAGACTTATCGCAGCTTGATTATCACTATAAATCGTAGTTGTTTTGTTAGAACTTCTCTCTCCTAATTCATTTAGGATCATTTTTAATCATGTTGATTCCCTCGTAGCCTCGGTTAATGCTGTCAATTCACTTTCGCATGTCGATAACGCCGTTTGGTTCCGCTTCTTGCATTTCCACGATACGAGATTCTGTCCTAGTTGAAAAAGGTATCCGCCATTCGAACGTTGACCTACATTTCCATCTTTCCAATTAGCATCTGCGTATCCGATTAAGTTGTTGTTTTGGTGGCGTTTGTATACGATTCCCTTACTTTGGGTTCCTTTTAAGGGTATCTTATCAGTCGTTTCGCTGCTTGGATATGCATTTCCTTTGGATTTTGTGTGTACTGTGACAGTTCGCTGATCGGCTGACACAAATCGGGTCTCGTTAAACTGATATACATCACACTTCCCAAAATTTCTTGGAACAGTTTCTTATTTCCGCATGGCGATCCTTCGCTGTCGTCCAATTTTTGGTTAGGATCCATTGGCGTGTTTATTGGTTTACATTTTAAATTTTTGGAGTATCTCTTTTATTTGTCTCTGTTGCGTCAGTTTTATCCCATCTTTGAATTTCGTTATTTCGATTCCTAAAATGCATTTAGGTTTTCCTAGGTTAACCAAGTCGAAATATTCCGCAATTTTTGCCATAGCTTCTTGTTAGATTTGCTCATTCGAAGATATTTTTATCATATCGTCAGCGTGTAATCCTAAGTATAGAACGTTTTCGTCTCGTTGGTATTTAAATGCGCATGGATCTGCTTTTAATTGTTCAAAACCTTTTTGACACAGGTGATAGGTAATCGTCTTAAACCATGCTCTTCCAGCCTATTTTAAGCCGTAGATAGAGCGATTTAGTTTGCATATTTTTGATTCGTCTCCTTCTTTAATGAATCCCATATACATACATTCGTCCAAATTGCTATGTAGGTAGGCTGTTTTAACGTCGTATTGGCTTATTTTCCAATTCTTTTGTGTTGCCATTACTAATAAGTTTCTTAGCGTTTCCAATTTCATCACAGGTGAAAATGTTTCCTTGTAATTAATTCCGTACTTTTGGGAACATCCCAGGGCTACCAGTCGGGCCTTTTTCGTATTTATAGATCCGTCCGGATTCTTTTTGTTTTGTATACCCATTTTGATTTTATAACAGCGTTTGGTTCTCGGTCCACTAGGTCCCATCAGTGATTAATATTCATCTTTCATAGCTTTCCACCACGATTTATGTTCTCGACAAGTGATTGCTTCTGTGAGGCCGGGACCCCCCGGACAGAAACCGGCTGTCGAGCTAAAGTCAATATATCGGTGACTTATTACGTAAATAGGACCGGTGTGACCAAGGAACGGGGTGCGAGACGATTTAATTGTCGCATTCCAGGCCTAATTGACAGATCCGCGATCGTCAATCGTGAGAACGAGTGAGGGATCGACCGTCGGGGAAACTTTGGACGGTCACCTTACAGAGAGTTCAAAGCAGGTCTTGCTGACACTCCTGTGAAGGGGGCGGTAGAAGCGGTAACCGATACGGGTATAAATTTGAGCGCGGAAGGGGTGGACAACGCATCGGAAATGGCTGCACAGAGCCAGAGAGATACCCAATTACCACCAGTTCCTCTCGGTCTATTCACTCGATGTGAATGATAGACTCTTCCCTCGAGAAGAGATCATCATCAAAGAGACTGTAACAGTTGGTAAATAATAAATTTTTCTTTGCGTGTAAGAAACCTAGGAAATTGTCGCGTTTTACTCCCCCAATGTAATCAACATGTGAACCGAACTATAAATAGGTCACGTGTCGGGGTGAGTCTTTTGTGTATCGATCAAAGGATGTAAGGATTGAGCGCCGCATAAGTATACTCGAAACCAATTAAAACATGGTCATAAGTAAGGAAAGGTGAAAGGCTCGCGAATCGGGCGGGTCGCCTTAACGAAAACTCGGGTCAGAAGACACCGCGAGTATGGAAATCGCGTTGGAAAAATCGACAGACTTCAATTTTTTTTTCTTCATTTGTTTTTTTTAGGAAGGAAATCATGGCCCAGAGAGGAGATAGCGTTGGCCCCGGAGGATCGACGACTGGCGTAGACTGGAAGGAAAGGGTGGTCGCCATGGCCGGGCATTTGGAATGCCCGGTGTGCACGGAGAGGAGGACACCTCCCACATCCTTGTGCTATAACAGGCACATTATCTGCCCGCGGTGCAGGGATCGGGTGCAGCGGTGCCCCACGTGTCGGGGCGCGATAAGTCGGGGCCGGTGCTTGCCGTTGGAGTGGATTGCGGAGACCCTTCTATCTCAGTGTGTAAATACCGGAGTTTCGGGTGCCAGGGGTATATGTCGCCGCAGGAGAAAGCGGAGCATGAAAAATTTTGTCCTTTTAAGGCACGCCCCTGCCCCGTCTTGGACCCGGAGTGCCATTGGGAGGGTCCCCATAGGGATCTCCTACCACACCTGGCTGGAAGTCACCCCAACCTCGGAGGGGGTGCGACCCCACCCTCCGAATGTATCTGGTCAGATGGCACCTGACTAGGAGGTGTACAGTACATGGGTCGCTCGAATGGCGTGGGGGCAGAGCAGGTTCCTCGCTCAGGTAATAAAAGAGGAGAAGAGGGAGCCGCCCTTCGGCGAGCTACCCAGAATCCCCGACCGGAATATCCGAAAATAATTATCTTACTCCCTCAGAGGGAGGTGGACCTGGACCCGCAGAGGGAGGTTGAGGAGGCGGTGGCTTTCGCCGTAGGGAGGACAAATCGCCTCCAGGAGGAAACAGTCTTCCCAGGAAGAAGAAGCACAACCCGAGCCGACGATCCGCGGCGCCTTTCCTCCACAGCCCTGACGAGGGGTGGGACGAGGACAGTTAATATCGGAACAATTGAGAAGACGCCTAGAACGAGAAAAAATGTTCTTGGCGGCGGTACGAGCAAGAAGCTGGCACCGCCGCTAGAAAAAAAGGGGGAAAGAAAGAAAAGGGAAGAGAAACTTTTGAAAACATTTTATCGCATAACCCATATTTTGTATTTTAAGTTTATATGTATTATTCTTATTGTTANTCACAATCCAACGTTATTTTAAAGAAAAAAGATTTAAGGGGCGGCATTTCGAAGACTTGCATCATACTGAGAAAATCTACCGCACGGCCGTGAATATTGCTCACAATACATTTTTATTTGTCTAATAAAATGCTTAAGATTAATTCAATAAAAGTAAATGAAAAGTATTGAACTTACTTTGAAACGCTGTCTAATTTACAAAAATAATTTAAAATGTTTTGGATAGAAGCCTTATACATATCAAATTATGAATTTTAGAGTGGTTAGTAAATGAATATCAATAAGTAAATCAGATTCTATTCTTGTGATAGTGAAATTTAAAATAAAAATTTTTCTTTGTCAGACTTCTACTCACTGACGAATCCTTTCCTAAGAAATGGTTTATACGAGATGCAATCGTTGGAAACCAAACAATAATAATAGAATTTATTCATCTCATTTTGAAAAAGCATGCTTCAGTTATATCTATCTATAATACAACCAAATTCTGTCCCAAATTCTAATCTATAATACAACCAAATTCTGTTCCAAATTCTAATCTATAATACAACCAAATTCTGTTCCTACTGTGAGTTCGCCGCTTTGGGGGGCAATACGTTAATTGCGCGTCAGGAAAACCTAGGGTCAAACCATATATGGATGGTGACGGTAAGAGACAGAGATGACAAGTGTCTTACACGAAAACCGTTTATTTTGACATTAGATTAACTTACACAATGGGAAGAACAAGAATTAATGTGTTGGCCGGCTGATGTTCCACTTTGGATATACCCCGGGCTTGAACGAGGTAGAGAATGGTGATCTGAGGGCGATGTCCGGTAAATCTTGCCTCCAGGTATGCGACGGAGCTCGGATGTGGTGGCGTTCTGGATACTTGGGTCCGGTGCGCGGCTGAGAATCGGCTGCCAATCCCCCCTTGTCCTTGAGACCCGGGGGTTTTATAAGATTTCCCCCAAATCTCATCGTTTTGATTGGTCCCGTTCAGCCTCTCCCTTACCCCGATTGGTCATTCTCTTTGTTTTTAGGCGAAACCCGAGACCGATCCGGGTCGGGAAAAAGTCGGAGAGGTGGGGACGGTCTTTTTACGTTCGCGCTCGTATTTTACTCCGTTATGGCCCTTTTCTCTGTCATCTTTGAACGAGAGTTTTAAGTCGGAAATACGACTTAAAACTCTCGTTATTAGTCGTATTTCCGACGCGCTTTTCACGATCCTCATACTACAATTTCTTCATTTCCTCCATATTTTCAAAAAATCCCTGCAATAAAAACGTTTAGAGAGAAAACGAACATCTAAAAACCCTATTTCAGAAGCCTTAAAGAAAAAATTGCAAAGATAGAATATTGTAGTGATATTGGATCTCCTCGTTCTCCCTCAGCTGCGGTTTTGCCGGTCCCTATCCATTTGCACAGGGTAATAAGAAATTTAGACAAAGGGTCATAAAACCGAGGGGAGAAAAAGGCGGGAAGAGGGACGGGGAGAGTAGGTCAGAACAGGGAGTGAGAGAGAGGAAGCAGTAGTGAAGTGGTGGAGCTAGAGAGTAGAGAATTTTGTATTATAATATTTGGATATTCGAGTTTCTGTGTGACGAACCGACGGGACGGAATCCGTAAATCAGATCGGGTTCCCTACAAATATAATGTCTCAGTCTCTCGTGATCACACATATTGTTTGCCACCTCCAAAGAAAGTGCGTGAAATGTTAATTTTAACAAGACATAAATGTGAACAGCTACAAAAGAAACCTAAATATAACAGACAGTCTAATAAAAGAAATTCAAATAAGATTGTCGATTTAAAAAACATTATTCAAAAGCTCAAAGAAATGCTTTCTAAATCTGATGCTGTAATGATAGAAAATAACTTTAATGGTCTGCTTTGTGATCTGTTAAAAAGTTTGCTTTAACTCTTCACTTTTAGATACTTATATGCCTTACTGGAATAAGACAGTTTATTAAACTACTTGCTTTTAGTTCTCTGCGGAAATGGTCTTCTTACGGCAACACAAGCACTTGTATTTTTAGTTACTGCAGTCAACAAATGGAAAGTATTAAGATTAGAGGTGCACAAGTAAAACAAATGTTTACAAAAATGATTATATTTGACTGATACTACACATTGTTTTTTAAATATAATATACAGTACTGAACTCAGTGAATAGTACTGTACAATATATTTAATTTGCTTTTTGATGTGACGGGCAAGCCCGCAGTACCTTCCTTTCATTGCTTTTGCTCCGTCCGTGCAAATGCCTACGCATTTGAACCACTCAATGCTATTTTTGGACAAGAAATTATCAACGAGAAATAAAATATCTTTCTCTCTTGTTGTAGTACTTTCTAACAATTGATAAAAGCGATCTTCCTGAATAAAATCGTTTCATATATACCTAACCTCAAATTACGCGAATCCAGCTACATCAATCAGTTAGTTCGTTGATTTGTAACACAGAGTACAAATTATTCTTAACATGACCCACCAGTTGGGATTCAACACTATCTGCCATGTCGTGAATACGACGCGAAGCTAAATCATTTGAGGCAGGTATAAAATAAATTTTTTTCGTGTTTTGTCACCCGGCATGTATTCCACAAAGTCATGCAGCAGGCATAATTGGATATTCTGCTAATATGTGTAGCTTTGCTGATTTAGCCAAGTGAAAAGATAGGATGAATTAGCGCAGTTTTGTTTGACACTGACGATGTTGACTAATGCAAACAACTTTTCCTCACTTTCAATTCTTTTCAAAAAATTCAGTCGACTTATTCACAAGATCCGAAGTGTTTAGTGATGTAGCGATTGACAGTTGACGGTTTCATGGAATGATTTGACAAAACCTCTCAACAGATAACATATTAATAATAAANGTATAAATTTCAATTCCGATTCCATAACAGTATCAAATTAAATTTTTGATTTAAAGCTTGATATATTTTGTTATTGAAATTTAAATAAAATTCTAAAATAAAATATATTAAAATCAATGTAACAACATATGTATATATAACATAATCTATTACAGGAATACTTATCTTTGCCATAATATACATACTAAATGGAATGTTTTCATAAGGTGTAACACTTTATACTTATGCATAATCTAATACATTAAGCATTTTAGAAAAAATAGAGTTAAAAATAATCAATTTGGAGGGAATGTACTGCGGAAAGTTTCTTTTAATCCAGTTGTCCAATTAAAAATATAAGAAAGTTATGATTTGATCATGTTATATTTAATTATGATCAAAGTAGGATTCGATCATGTAGATTTATTTCTAGGAGTTTGGTAACGGTGAGATTCCTCTTCACTGGTAATATAGTTCAAAAGATCAATTCTTGTAACCACACCAATCACTATTTGTTTAGTTTCCACTTTATCTCTGGATTTAACTGTAAGAAATATTTAAATTAACATATAATCAATATCATTAAAAGTTTATTCTATTTATTAATAAGCACATTTGTAATTTTTCATTATGTTAGTGTTTATATCTATTTCATATCAAATACCTGTAGTTTCCAGAACTGGTAATTTTACAGTTTCTTTAGTTGTATGTGCTGTAAGAAGTATATCACTTATCACTTAATTCTGATTATAAAATAAAAGTTTCAATATTGATGATATTTTTTAAAATTAAGATTAGATTGCCAGGAAACAATTTATTTTATGTATCATGCAAAATGTTAATGTAACTGGATGGCAACTANGAAGGGTTTATTGATTTATTCTAAAAAATAAATATCCAAATTTGTACAGTACTTTTTGGTCTTTTGTAGATCTCTTAAAGACCGTCACTCTCCGCTGTTTTAGTGCACTAAAAGGAATTCTAAAATAGTTTTATTTACATCAAATTGATCACATAGACGTTGTTAATACAGTTTTTCTTTTTTGTATGAGATAAACATATTATATATATATATTATAAAAATCATTGTAATCAGAGTTTTTATTTTCGAAATTGTTGTTTTTTCCAAATTTCCAAACTTTAACACAAGATTTTACTACTTATGGCCCTTTCTAACCTTTACTGTTTTGATTTTTGAAAATTAATATATATTAAAAGAAAAATCAAAAAAAGAAAAGAAAAAAAAAACATTCCAAGATATATTTCAGGCAATTTTTCTCTTAGCAATATACAAATCTATCTATATCACAGATTTTCTGAGTACAAACCAGCCACTTTTTAAACAAAATTGGTGGGAGTTCCCGAATTACTGTCTGCCAACTGTTCAAATGTTAGAAATTTAGAGAACGCGAAATGCTCCACTACTGATCATATTTTGGAAAATTGTTTAAATTTTAGAAAGAAAATACAAAGTCTTTCTCAACTTCAAAAATTGTGATGCCTAAAAACACTTTCTGATCTCTTGTTAAAGCATTTTACAAGATGCACTTTGAAATTTTAAAAAAGTGATGTTATATTCTCATTACTTTACTTGAGCAGGCAAAATTTCAGAAAGAACTCTTGCATCACTAAGAACAATTTATTGAATGTTACACATACAGCATTATTAACAACATATTTCAGTTTTTAATAAAAATGACAACCAACATGTTCATTTGCAGATTTTCTTCTCTCTCCTTCAACCATAGTAATCAAGATTAAACAGCATTGTTCATCAGCAGACAATCTCGTACGTTTTCTTATCTGTTTCTAAAAAGAAATGAACAAATAGAAAAATATTGTATAAATTAATAACTAATTAAATATTTTAATATTTTACCATTCAATAATTTTGACACAATCAAGTTTTCCATTTCAGTTATTTGTATGTGAATTTGCTTTAATGGTTTTAGTTTGGAAAAAAAGTTTGGTTATAAAAATATTTTTGGCAAAATGATTTGTTAATAAGAATCAGATCTCAATTGTATGTAAATATCAGATGATTTGATGTCACTAAATTTATGGGATGAAATAAATCTGAATAATTACCTATTTGAGTTTCATGTTCTTTTATTTGTAAACATAGCATCTTAACTTTAGTTTTCAATACAGGCTACTTAGATCATATAATTTTTAAAATTGTTTCAAATGATAGCAATTTAAGGGTGTAAGTAAGAATTGAACATGCTTTATAAATTATATATTATTTTCAATTCTTTCAATTATGCATCAAACTTTAGGCACAGTTGACTGTGAACAGCTCACAACTTTTACAACAGTTCTTAATGAAAATCTTTCTATTCTGTTTATATAAAGCTATTATTTAATTGCTTTATAAATTATATATTATATAAACTAATCATAATAAATTAAAAATAGTTAACTTAAATATTAATAATTATGCCAAAAAGTATTATCACCCACAACTCTGCCTAATGTGTATTAAGATTGATACATAATGCTAACAAAATTATGACAATAACAAAAGTTAATAATTGATCAAGTTAATCATTTTGGTTCAACCAAGTCATACAAGATGATTAATTGAAATAACTGTTGTTAACATTCATTGTCACCTTAACTGTTACCTATGTACTGCAGGCCTTCATAGTACATAAACACAACAGACATTTCCTTTACAATCTAATTGGCAAAATATTATTAAAAAACTATCCTATTTCTCATAGTTCTGTGCAATAAATTGTAATTATATTCCTAGAAATACAGTTTTAACTACACAAGACATATAAATGCATTCATACAGTCATAACTAAAAATTTACACCTGTCACACAAGCAGGAAGTTATAAGATGAGTGGTCATAAAGTGGAGCTCTGCTCTATTCCAAGTTGAAGTTTGGCAAAATAATCCAAATTCCAACTTTTAATTACAACATATTAATTATTATTGTTAATATATAATTAATATTACTAACTAATTAGTAAAAATCCAACTCTAATCCAAATTTGTAAATTATTAAATTATTATTATTAAGCTAAATCAACTCATATAAAATTGAAATAACTTTCCTTATTTCAAACAAAATTTATATTAAATAAAATAATACTTACAGATTTTCTGATCATGCACTACTAAGGCAAAATGTTCTTTGTCCAATAAACGTGATAATTTTCCCAAAGTGTCATCTAGTTTTATCTAATTAACAAAATATGTAATTTAATACACAATCATTTAAATTTTGTCAGAATATTTAATAATTATTTACCTTATCAAATTGGTTATATATTATTTCAGATACGGGTGCTGTAGCAATAACTTTTCCAGCAAGAATTTTTGCCATCATGCTTCCTAATGTTATCATTCCCTTGATAACACTAGAAAATAAAAACTTATTTTAAAAACTTTTAAAATATTTTATGAAATCTTAAAAAAATTATTATATACCCTGATTCAGAAACAACTGGTAGCTGATCAAATCCCTCTTTGTTAAGAATATCAATGGCATCTTGGCATGACATATTTGGAAGAACGCTAACAGGTGCAGCCAGATTCAGACAGCTCACTTTTAAATTCCACCACCTTATAAAACAATAAAGATCATCACAAAAATACTGCATATGTATAAATACTTTTCAGATGGTTTATTAATTAATAAGATTATTTCTTTATTAGTTAATTTTCAGTTTAAATGTAAATATGTAGTTTTCACATAATGAAAAATAAATTTAACATGTTTGCTGTCAGTTGATGCAATTTTTCATCATGTGATGCAGAATTACATCAACTGGCATAAAACATGTTAATTAACAAACAGATTTTTGTTTGTGGTATAATTGATTCATGTTAACTACAAAATGTGAAATAATATACAGTGGGTGATCGGTTAACGAACAGATCGCATAACGAACAAATCGGATAACGAACACTTTCGCGAAAGATTTTTATGTTCGAACAACGAACACATGATCGGATAACGAACACCTCACAGAATAAACACAAGAAGAAGCGATGTAAAATAATGAATACCGATTGGTGTTCCCATGTCTTCAGGAAACAATTCGAAACTTTTCGGAGTGTGGGAAACGTCGACATCGACACTCAAGCCGGTATATACCGATCGGATAGTATTCCTCCGAACTTTGAAACTCTCCCTTGTAATTCCAGCCTTTTATTTTTCTGACAAAATAATTCTTTTATGTATTCGCGAGACTGTCGGGTAGGTACTGTACTCGTTAAGTTTTGTGTCTGTTTTTCTTTTCGAAAGGTGAGAGTATAATAGCAAAGGTAGAGAGTGGGCAGAAGATACCTAATGTTGCTGGGCAGTATGGCATGAACAGGTCTAAAGTAGGCTGCAGTTCAATCTTATTTAAGAAAAATACTGTATGATCCAGAAGACTCAAGCAGCTAAAGGAGTAACAAAAATCACATCTGAGAAATAAATAACATCGAAGAGTTCATAATGGAACCTGAAACAGATCTGACGACAGAAGAACGCCAAAAACTCTTGAATGAAGAACACCAAGAATCTCGGCGAGATATGATTCTTTCTGAAAAAGAGGATTAATGCCGATATCTGTTATTAAAGATCCTTTGAAGAAGTGGGAGGATGTCAGAACAACGGTCTTAGAATGGCATCTAAACCAGGTTGAGGCTTGGGATTTCTACAATTGCAATGCTATTAATTACTTACGAAAAATCCTGAAGAGAGGAAAGCAATTGACATTAGACATATTCTTTAACCATTTCAAATGGAAAAAAATATGACTAATAAAAATGCAAGACTGTGTGTGTATGTATTTTTATTATTACATATAAATAAACGTAGTAAGAAAGTATATATTTTTTATTTTTTGGGGTCTTTAGAACGAATTAATCAAATTCCCATAGAAACCTATGGTAAATCGATAATAGGTNTGACTAAAGGGACATCTGTTAAGCTCGAACGCGATAGGGGGTAAATGGCCACAAGAACATCTGCTGGACCGTTTAGGTTCAAAGATGTCAGAGGAAAGGGCCATAACGGAGAAAAATACGAGCACGGACTTTAAAAGCTCCGTTATTACCTCTCCGACCTTTTCCCGACCCGGATCGGTCTCGGGTTTCGCCTAGAGACAAAAGAATGACCAATCGGAGTAAGGAAGAGGGTGAACGGGACCAATCAAAAGGGTGATATTCGGGAAAAATCCTATAAAATCCCGAATCTCAAGGACAACTAGTCGATTCTCCTCCGAACAAGTGTTGAGTGGATTCCAGGACCTCCGTCCACCAGCCCGTCACACCCGCCTGAGCTTCTCCGCCTGCTAAGAAGTGTGTGCATCAGAACGTCAACCATCGCCCGTTTACCGGTATCACACCTCCGAATCTGCGGACTCTTCTCCTTGGATGTCCCGGGGCCACTACCAGTATCACACCACGCTCTACGTCCGACGTCCCTTGTTTATTGTTCTTCTATTATTATGTAAGTTAAACTAGTTGTTAAAATAAACGGTTTGTGTAAGGCACCTGTCATCTTTGTCTTCTGCCACCACCCACATACGATTCGTCCCTAGGTTTTCTTGAAGCGCATTTAACTTATTGCCCCTAAAAGTCGGCAACCTCACATACACATGAATTTTACAAACTGCTTGCGGTTCGCAAATCACAATTAGAAAAAAAAATCAAATTGTCCTCACCTTATACATCACAAACAGAGCGACAATTGTCGAAAAGAACGAATGAAGATAATTAGCCGTAACAATTGTGATGATTAGTACGCGGTATCATTGACATTGACCGGTATCGGCACCCTCGGGATTTGGCATGCATGCACGCACTGCACACCTACAAGATCGTCTGATTCCATCCATGAGCTACTGATAGGGAGCAATCTTAACTCCCTATCAGTTAAGATTTTCACGTTAAATGCATTGTTTTAACAATTAAAAAGTAAAGAATATTTTGTTATTTTTATGTACGTTTCTTCACAAAACTACATTTAATTTTTTCTTTAAAAGTATATTCATACAATTGAATATTTTGTACCAGGTATGTATAATTGTATATCATCACACATTTTATTTTAACAAGTAAGTTTTTATAATTTTATTTTTAATTTTAGCCCTTATATTATGGCTAGCAATTTAGAATGTAATTGTGATATTGAAAATTTATTTCAAAAAGTTTTGGCTCGAGACCATATAATGAAAAAGAAAAAATTTGTTCGACATTTTCATGATAAAATTTATGAAGATATAAAATGGCTTTGTGGATGCATAAAAATGCAAAATTTGTTTTGTTGGCCTTGCCTACTATTTTCAAATAAAATTAGTGTGTAGAATGAGATTGGCTTTGACGATTTAAATAATTTGAGTAAAGCTGGCAAAAGACACGAAAATCCTAAATCTC
>NW_019384445.1:1446659-1461830 GCF_000671375.1 Centruroides sculpturatus | reverse complement strand
TATTAAAGATCCTTTGAAGAAGTGGGAGGATGTCAGAACAACGGTCTTAGAATGGCATCTAAACCAGGTTGAGGCTTGGGGATTTCTACAATTGCAATGCTATTAATTACTTACGAAAAATCCTGAAGAAGAGAGGAAAGCAATTGACATTAGACATATTCTTTAACCATTTCAAACGGAAAAAAATATGACTAATAAAAATGCAAGACTGTGTGTGTATGTATTTTTATTATTACATATAAATAAACGTAGTAAGAAAGTATATATTTTTTATTTTTTGGGGTCTTTAGAACAAATTAATTAAATTCCCATAGAAACCTATGGTAAATCGATAATCGGTTAACGAACAATTTGGATAGCGAACAAAGTCTTGGAACGGATTATGTTCGTTAACTGATCACCCACTGTATTTGAAATGAACAATTATAAAATCATCACAATGCCAGGCTGCAATTTTTAATCATATTTTTAATTTAAAATATATACTCTCCACCTCAAATTAGTAGTGTCTTGCCCCTATACATCATACTTTTCTGTTAGCAATAGAGTCATGATAACTCCTTTCAGGAGAAACTTTTTGAATTGAAATATGACTTTCAGTTTGCATCATATGTTCATATATAGTTAATTGGGGCCTCCTGTCTCTAATCTTTCCATATCTGGTCTTGGCTTTCATCTATCTAATTCCATTCTCAAGATTAAGGAAAGACAGACAAATGATAACGGGAATTTATATGTATACAATTTTTTTAATATTTCAATTTTTTTAAAATTGAAGCCCAATGAGTTAATTGAATAGCAAACAAGATACAGCTACACTAACTTTCTTCTCCCTCTCATAATTCTTTGTACTATGAAGGCAATTAAAAGGACCATTCAGTTTTATCCATCATATAATCAACTAGATGCAGAATGAGATGCAGTCAGGTAGTAAGAGACAAGGTCAACATATGAAAAATTGCTCATGAAGTTATTGCCTGAATTCAATCTTGGGTCTTCTAGAGCAGCAGATCGATATCTTAATCACCTCAGCCATCCAGTCATCTAACTATCAACTTAAGTATGGGTTATATTCCATGAAACTTCACACACATTGATAAGTCAAAATTTCCTAATGCTTATGCATTTGTAACCATGTGCAGTGAATTTGAATGAAGCAGGAAAAAAAATATTTGATAAACTGTTAATAGAATTATTTATTCAATTTTTTTATCTTACACAAGAAAAACTGTAAAATTATATTTCAAAATGTACAATAAAAAGATTAAAAGACTTGACAGTACAAATACTCTATAATCAAAAATAATGTGAAAAATACCAGATATATGACATAATTGTATTGGTAATATGTTGATCAAGATCTACAGATATGGAACTACAGCTACTTTCAAAAGTTTTATGAATTTTTAAGTTTGTACTAACTGGCAAAAGTATATGTAAAATCAAACTTATTTATACATAGCCTATTAGGAAAAGAAATAACTTTCATTATAATAACCATTATTCTTTATAGTCAGAATAGTTTAAAAGAATCAAAAAAGATAATAAATAATAAATATAGAACAAATCCAAATTTTTAATTAAATATAATAAATTTCACCAAAAAATATACTCCAAAATTTTTTCTTAAATATATTACATTATAAACTACATATATTATTATTAATTTATAGTATTTACCAATGTTTTGCTGCCATTTCACAATGAATGTCAATAAAATCTTTTTCACTCATCCAGTTGTCACTGACAAATTTTGTCATATAATTACGAATACCATCAGGAAGCAGAACAACACATCGCTGACCTTCTTTCAAATCCTTTGCTGCTTCGAGTGCAGCTACCATTGCACTACCACTACTTCCACCTAAAATGAAATTGTTACATAGTATTAGAATTACACATTTTAAAGCATAACTATGAAGTTTTTGTATATTATTATTTTGTTAACTTTAAATAATTTTCATTCTTGATATCTATAATAAAAAAATTTATTATCAGACAGAAAATTTACAGGATACAAACTTTTATATTTTTTCAATTAGTTTTCATAAATTATATTTTACTAAATTTAAAAAATAGATGACTGGCATTACTCTATTTGTTAAAGGAAAAGTATAATGTACAGTACAGTACAGAGGCAAGCCACTATTAATTTGAGATAAAGAGCATATATTTTAAATTAAATAAATTAAAAATATGATTAAAAATTACAGCCTGGCATTATGACAATGTCACAATAAATAATTGCTCATTACTCTTTAGATTGCTATCATTTTCAATATATTATAATATATATTTATTATATATTCAATATTTATTATATTGAATATATAATATATATATATAATACTGTACATTATACTTTTCCTTTAACAAATAACAGTCATGCCGGTTATCTATTAACTGCTTTCAGGGAAAAAGTATTTTGAATTGAAATAATGTGACTTTCGGTTTGCATCGGAAGTTCACATATCACATTACGGGCGTCTTGCCCGTAAGATTTCCATATAATCTCGTATTTCATTTATCTAACTCCGTTCTCGAGATTAAAGAAAGACAGACGGACGGACGACAGTGAGAATTTATGGTCTATAATTTTTTCAAATTGCAGCCCAAAAAATTATCAGTTGTAGGGGTGAAAGTTTAAAGCAACGCAATACATGCGCGATCTTCCAGGAAGAGCGGTTCGCAGGAGGATTTTCCTGAAAAATCGGCTCCTATATAGGAGTAGGCACGTGAAGGAAACCCGTAAAACACGCGGCCAGCCCGTTAGTGAGATGCGAACCCAAATATTCACTGGTTGTATCCATTCGGCCTCTGGCGAGCTTATCACTCAGAATCTTATTAATCTTGATTTTTAATCAAGAATCAAATTTTTGTACTACAAACTTTGAATTTTCTCCCTCCTTTTTGATGATCACCGATTCGTTAACAAGCGGATTTAAACTTGGTTGTGTTTTGCATAACAAAATATAAGTGCGAATAATTCTGCATTTTTATTACCCAACGACAAATTAATATACTAAAAAGGATGATTTCGTTTAAAAATTAAAATAAATGACTTATTTAGCAAATAAAAAACTTAATTTTTATTCAAAAGTATTCGTAGTTACGTGATCATTTGCTCTATTATGATTAAGTAATGAATATTAATTTACTTATTTATTATATAACATGCTAATTAAGTAAGCTATGCATTTATAATGGCATTAAATTAGCGACATTAATTATTTTATTTGGAGTTTATCTCACCGGAATTAGTTTCTTGAAAAATGTTTTGTGCTTAGTTCAAGTATTTTGTTTCCTTTTTTCTCTATAGCTCCTGATGAATTATTCTGACAAATGTTACAGAACTTGGATTTGCGATTTTCCCAAAATAATCCGATTAGACTGAAAATCAATGAAAATAAAAATATAGTTTCTACTTATATTCTTATTCTCCTNTATATAATAAATATATATTATTTATTATATTGAATATATAATAAATATATATTAGTTTTCAGTTATCATTGAAAGTAATTAGTTGTAAGGCAATAACAAGATAACAACCAATTTCTAAATTGTTGTAAACAGCCTATGGTGTCCTTCAGCAATAGGAAGATTCAACATCTCACAAAAGTGGATACAAATTCAAAGAGACTTGCTCTGTGACATTATCTGCTAATTTGCAAATTAACTGGCCACCAAAATGCCAGAAGACAATGTCTGAGTTGATAAACTATTATTAGATATTATTTGTGAATTCTTCATTGCATTTACTTTTATTTATATATATATATANTATCTTTAAAACAATAGAAGATGACCCGAGCCAGTAGCAGTAAATCTTATACTGTCGTAGGGTAGTTTACTTCTCATAGATTACACATTGGACTGTGATCTTGGCATATGTTAAGCGCTTGATTTTTTCGACTTTTCGTGACTTTTTTTTTGATAAAAATCTTTCATTGTGCACACATCGATAAAGAAATTAATGACTGAATTTGCAGTAAATCGTAAAACGTGAATAATACATGACAGTTACGGAATTAAAACGTGATCTACTCATTCCAATTTTTTGATTTCGGGCGATAAAAACGAGTCAAATAATGCTTTAAATATGTGAATTTTTTTTAGAATTTCTGCATAAATATACTCTTGATATACAAATAAAGCGTTTTCCTACTAATTCTCGTTAAAAATTACTTTAAAAGCGCTGTAAAATGTAAAAATTTAGATTTAGAAGTCCGAAAAGTGTCGTAAAACATAGAAAAGAAGCCAAAAATAATGTTAAAATCTAAATCAAACTTAAAAAAATAATTGCTGAATCTCTTTGATGTTATACAGGGGGAATTAATCCCCTGCAAAGTGATGAAAGGCTGCTACCCGCGTCTGCAATAACTGTCTAATAATTGAATCAGTACCTCCTCATCACACAGAGGCCCCACCATAGTAAATAAGGCCATTTTCTTACTGCGAGGATAGAAGAAAACTAATAAAAATAAAACAGTGGTGTTGCCTCATCACGCATGCCATGATAGCAAAGGAGTCAATGTCAAAAGACAGAAGTGAAACAGTATCTTATTCTTCCTAACAGATGTGGGGGAGTCATTCGATAACAATTAAAGAATAATTACTATGGCAGCAAATGAATAATATCCTTCAACTCCAAGTCTGGGTCAAAAGTGAAGTCTTTTTGCTTCTCTTATCCCTACACAAGGACCTTCCTTCCCCTTTGTTAACCCTTTTCACAAATTCAAGGCAAGTCCACAGAGGAAGTTAACAGGTGGTCCTTTCAAGGAATGAACTTGTAAACCCTACCTGCAACCTGGTATGACCTACTTACACATTGCTTCTTTGTAATGTGTTGGTTTCAGTTTCAGTGGGGATGGAATATTTTGCTTTTAATATATATACACATGTAGTGGAGTGCATATTGCCCATAAAAAAAAAGGAAGAATAGAAAAACAGCATCCAGGTGTGTAAAATGTACTGTACTGATCTGTGGATATAACATAACAACAATCTGCAAACAATGCCATTTTAAAACTCCAGATCAAACAGATTCAGAACATGAACAGAAATTATAATTAAGTTTGGCAATAATTTCAGATATTGTGTTTCTGTTTTTATTAATCTAATCAATCTAACTAGATATCAATTTTCTGTTTCTATAGCCAAAATTACTTTTAATGTATTCTAACTGAAGTAAAGTAAGTTAAACATTAAAATATGTATTATTCATAACAAAATATACATATAACTTCCTGATCTGAGTCAAATTTATCAAGAAAAATCATTATGAATACAAAAATGTGTGCTTGCTCTTGAGGAACAACATGACAAATCCAAGCAGCACTGGATAAAAAAAAAAAAAAAAAAAAAAAACAGCAGTAATGAAAATGACTTCACCAATCTGTTCATTTTTAAAATTAACACTATCTTTTTTCCAGTTATGTATTTGTATGTTAGCATGAATATCATTTACAGCACAATGAAAGTAATTTCAATTACATAATGACTACATTGATAGAATACAAAATTATACTTAGATTTAAGGAAATTTGCCATCATGTTCTATGCAATGTCACATTTGTAATATTTTAACTAAATTTTTAATTACTGATGATTTTATTTCAAGCTTTTTCTTTAGTGACAGATTCTTAGTCTTTTGCCTTATTTTTAATAATAAAAATATGCACTGTCTGTTGCCAATTGGGTTTTTAATAGATTTCATGTTTTGGTTTGATTATAATTAAGGTGTTGATTTTAGCAGTATTTGTTTTACTTCAAAAGAGATACACCCAGTAGCAAGTTGTTGTACACTGTATCATCTGCCATCTTGAATAACTAACAACAAAACTGCTAACACAACATGTTATTCAGCCAGAATATTCATATGGACATATTTAAACGTAAAAATGACATGCTTGACATAAAAATACAGGCAATTACTGATAGAAATTCCAGTTTTAAAATAAATCTCCATTGTATTTCTTGTCTTACAATATTGTATAAAATGTGTAATGCAACATTAAATGTATATAAATCTTAGAACTGAAAAACTTTATTTTTATATGGATTGATTAGAAAATAAGATGACTCAGAAATAAAGCAATAGTGTGATATTTACTAATTTAGAATAGCACAGACTTGGCTTGTCCTTATTTAAAATAAATTTTTTAGTGTTGTCATTGATGACAATTCTCAATCATCTTTCAAATTAGTAATTTGGAAGATCTTGACTGATTAATTATGTCAGTGTTGAAAATACTGTAGTAGTACAAAAAATATTAAAAAGCTTATCAATCTATACAGCTCATGACTGCTAAGGTGTAAATATTGGCAAGCAGTTTTAACTTTATTTAAGGAGTAACTGAAAAAATTTAATTTCTTCAAAAAGATCCAAAAATTTTGTGTTTAATTAATAGCACACAGGAAATCCTTATTAGTTGGAAATTCAACTAATAAGGACAAAATAATCATGACTTCTATATGATTACAATATGCAAAATGCCATGTAATTGATGTAATTTAGTAAGGAAACAGAATGCAGCTACATATACAGAATGCTATTTTCATTAATAAATAATAATAATAATAATACTAACAAAGATCTCATNATAATAATAATAATAATAATAATAATTGACCAGATTAGAGTTGTTCTTGCTCTATTGTTCTTTTATAGCATGGAGACACTTCGATCTAAACAAACAAGTTAACACACTTATCAGAGTTCAGACAGAATTTTCACTTTGAATTTTGAAGTATCCTTATTTCAAACTAACTGAATTCCTTAAAATGTAAATCTCTATATTCCCAGCCAGGATAAAAGTACTACTACAAACTATCTGAGTTTGAATTAACGAAGATTTCCTATATTTCTGATCAAGAAAATTCATCATCAAATTCCTAAGAAATTTAATAAACAGTTTCCTAATAATACTTGAAAAACTGATATTTTTAAGTAATTAAATATTTAATTATTTATTCTATTAAAAACAGATAAATAAATAAAAATATTTTAAATATTGATATTAATTTCAACCTAACTATAATTGTTAATAGGTACTGAGTTATGATTTTCATTTGATATATACAAAGTTAATGAAAAATATAGAATGAAAAATTTAAATTGTTTAAAATCAAATCAAATCTTACCACAAAGAAGTGCTTCTTTACTTATCAAAGCCCTTGCCATCAAAAAAGAGGATTTATCTTCAGTCTTATACCACTTATCAACCACCTTTAAATAAATAATTATTATCAAAATATATATATCATTATTTGGTTTTTATTAAAATGTAAATTAATAATATTTTAGCATTAAATAAAAATTTTTATTAATATTTATATAAATAAGTTTTATTTATGTAAAATAACATAAAAGTTAATAGAAAAATAATACTTTAAATAGTATTATTTTCCTTAGTAAAGTTAATTTATGACAAAGAAAGCAATAAATTGATTATAAATTAAAAATAACGATGTTTTTCTAATTTAAAAAATCATATTTAATAAAGAGAGAATGATAAATGATTTTGTTAAGTCACACAATAATATTGATTTTTATTACAATGATTGTTATTTAAATGGATATAAATTAATTATATATAATTATTGTAAATGCTAAGGTAGAATAACTAACATATTTGATATTTTGTATTAAAAAAAATCTTAGCATGATATCATTAACTTCTGTAATGTAATATCTAATCAATTTCCTCATATTGCTTATATATATTTTGATATGGATATCTTTATTATATTTTGTATTTATTTTTCCACTGATTGTTTGTTTTAATGAAATTTCATAAGTTTACATTTTTACAGGAAGAAAACATTTTTCAATGAATATTAATGTGATAAAATCAGTTACAGAAAATAAATATATAGACATATTTATTTATTATAAATAAATGCATATATATGCATATAAACATATATATATAGTTATTTATATACATAAAATATTCAATTTCATACCGATCTATCTAGCACAGTTGGAACAAAATCATAACCAATTCCTTCTACTTCATACATAGTAATTTCAGCTGTGTTTAATGATTCTGGTTGAGCTAAAATAGAACCATGAGGATCAACACCTATAACCTATTAAAATAAAATTAAAAGATATTTATCAAAATGTTTATTTTAATTTTATCATCTTAAAATATATTTAATAAAGAATATTCAAAATTATTAGAATATTAACTTTTGATGATGATTTAATTATATTTCTGTCATTTTTATTCAAAATAATTTTACATACAGTATTGCAAACATATTCTTAAAAAGTTAAAAGTGAAATTATATTTTATTGCATTAAAAATTGCATTTAAATAAAGCTTATTTCATAACAGGATTTTTACCTTACAATTTGGACATTTTTCTTTTAATTTGCGACCAACACCCGTAATTGTTCCTCCAGTTCCAGCTCCCATAACTACCATATCAACTTTGCCATCACACTGTTCTATTATTTCTTCTGCAGTGTTATCATAATGGGCAAGAGGATTTCCAGGATTTCGATACTGTCAATTAATAATAATAATTTCCAATATAATGATAATAAATTAATATTTCTGTTAATTTTCTCACCTTTACAATCTTATAATAATAGACTATATACAATAATAGTAATTAATCAGACTGCTGTAGGTAGTAATTAAAAAAGAAATTTATTCTTTATATGAAAAACAATTTCAAAAAATTTCTACAAAATCTGCTTTTAGGAATTAAAAGGTTTAGACACCTAATCTTTTTGGCAGTTAAGTCCATCTTCAGAATATATTTTCAAAAAATGTCTGTAACAGCACCCAAAACTATTAAGTAAATAAATACAACAGTTTTTGTAGAGATTTTAATAATGATTAGCATATAACATCAAATCAAATATTTAAAGTCTTTTATTAAAAGGAAATTTTTATAGTGTAAAATCACACTGTTAGTAATGATTTGCCATATGCATTATGTATTTTATTGTATATATTATATGATAAAAGAAATAATTCTTGAATATATAACAAATCATTGTAAGCAACATGGCTTTATACAGTATTACAAAATTTCCTATCTATTTATAAATTCTTACAAAATTAATGAATTTTAAAAACTTTCTTGATATTAATCATTACCAGAATAATAGTTTTGCATTGTAATCGTGTAATTATTTCTCTACTTCATTCTTTCTTAGTCTATTTGTCTTGAAAAATGACAATAGTAAGTTTGTGATTGACATGTACAGTACAAGTATGTATAATTAAATAAATACTTTACCTGATCTAAAATAATAGAATTAGGAATTTCAGCACATAATCTCTGAGCTACACTAATATGGGACTCTGGTGAATCATAAGTGGCACTTGTAGGAGTTCGTACTATTTCTGCACCCAGAGCTCTTAGAACATCTACTTTTTCATTACTCATTTTTTCAGGCATAACAATGATGCATCGATATCCTTTTACAGCTGCTGCCAATGCTAATCCAATGCCTAGTTTTAATAATTAAAAAAACAAATTATTTTTGTAAATAAAAATATTTTATATTGTCATTTTTAATATTTTATACCTGTATTTCCTGAAGTTGGTTCAATAAGCACAGAACCAGGTTTCAGCTTATTCTCCCTTTCTGCTTCTTCCACCATTCGTAAACCAATCCTATCTTTAACACTTCCTCCAGCATTAAAAAATTCACATTTAACCACTAAAATTTAAAATTTTCTTTTTAAAACTTGAAATAAAAATAATATTCTCTTTAATTACTTAAACTGATTTATATTGTAATTTCTCTTATTTATTAATGACTATATTATAGCTAGTTCATAAAAACCATTAAAATATAGGAACTGCTCTACTTTCAGCACTGGGGTGAAATTAATATTACACTATCTGGAACCTGTGACCAGTGCTCTACGCGTATGTATAGTATATCGCTTGACAAATGTTTTTGAGCGATCTGTTCGCTCTTCTTCAGGTCGACTGAAAACTGAAATCTAACCTAAAAACTGAACTTAAAAACCATTAAAACTTAATGGTATAGTACAGTTGGTCAGATAAAACATTTGCTACCTTAGGTAGCAAATGTTTGAGTTTATAATTATAGGAAACATTATATTCAAGCCTGGATCATAATTAAATTTTCACATGTGATCGGACCCTGATATGTCAGGCCTTGTCCCTCACTACCTAGATACCCCATAGTAAGCTTGGCCAGACCATAACAAACAAAACATGTTCTCCTAGCCCACAGAGTAAAAATCTTAAAAAATAAAACAAAATAAAAAGAAACAATGCAAAAATGTAATATATTATAAATTTTATCACATTTAACTTTAAATTAATATCTTTATTGTTCATGTTAAAATATTCTAATAATTCATTTTTACTGCAGTTTCTCAATTTCCTAATATTGCAACTTCCTAAAATAATAAATTAATTGGGCAATATAAAAATAAAAGTTTTCTAAAGTTAGAATTGAACAAAAATTAATACATTTAATTTAATCATTAGAGAATTATTACAGTATATTTTAATTATCATTAGCCATTTAATCATGTATTAGATAGAATAATCACATAACTTTACAAAATGAAGCTTGCCAATATCTAATGAAATATCCTTAATTTATTCTATGTAGGTTGCAAAATGTGAATTTTGTCCATCTCAACTGCATTGAAAGCTTAATTTACACATTTCAAATTGTTAGTTTTTGATATAACATATTTTAGAAAAGAAAAAAATGTAATTCTGTCTAATTATATTTTTTTATGATAATTAAATTTTTACATACAAGTTAGTAATAAACTATATCATTACGATTTTGAGAATTCTATACATTTTTATATAAAACTTTTAAACTGAGAATGGTAAAACCTTAAGAAATCACAATCCAAGTTTAATAAATTTAGACATGTAACAAAATGTACAGTAATCTAAGATCCATAACTTTATGTCTTTTTAAAATCTAATGCAGTAATGAACAACCTTTTCTGGATGTAAGCCACAAGTGAACTTTACAGGCTTCTGGCAAACTGCATGAAACTTTTTCTCATAGAGTTGCAGGCAAGCTTTAAGATTGTTGAGTACCAACATACTCCATAACCATCAGTATATTAGGTACTACAATAATATATGCTAATGATATGTAAACTAGTGATACATAATTTATTAACTTTATACTGGTTGAGTTAAGTCTAGTTTAAAAGTTCTTTGTGGTGAATATCAGTTTAATTAGGGTTGCATAAAATAGCGCAAGGCAGAAAACAGGAAAATAAAATTTATGCTGTCAAAGTCCAGGGTTGCACTTAATTGGAATAAGATTTACTAATAGTTGCAGTTTTGTTAATAAACATCTATTAGACTTTATATATTACCGATATAACAATAAAATAGACCAATTCCCAGTGTCAGTTTTAGTATAGACAATCTAAACTTTTGCCTAGAGCCTCATTTTTAGGAGTATCAAGCATAAAATGTATGATTATCAACACTCTTCATGATCATAATCATGATGAGTTTTGATAAACATGATCATGATCATTACTCGGGATCCAGTACAAGCTAAGATCTTTTAATTTTGTACAACATTGAGTAGCACATTGTTGTTATAATATTTATAATGACCTCAATAGAAATACTGAAAATATTTAAATTCATTTTAGTTAAAGAATAATGGCTATACAGTAATATATATTAGTATTCAGAGATTAGATAAAAGGTTGTCATTTCATAAAACATCTTATCACAAATTCATAAGTACTATCATCCAGTTTAATTAATATCAGGTCTGTTAAAGTTGAATGATATAAATATCTAAAATGTTTTCTTATCAGTAAACATACAGTAATTTCAGAATATACAACAAATATTAATTCCTTTCATCATTAATATTAATCTTAAATTTATAATTTATTACTTACACATTTCGCAGCGTATTCCATGTTCTTGGGGAATTTTATTAAGTCGTACCAAAGGCGTTTCACCAATCTGATACAAAATATTTGGCAATATTTTCGGTCTCTTAATACCTCTACAATCAATAAATTATGTATGTAATCTAAATATACATTTAAAAAATTTTTTTATTTATAATAATTTTTAATACTACTATAAACTGTTTAATTTAATTAATAATTTAAAATAGATAAAATAATTAATATCATTTTTATAGAGAATTATTAAACTAATAAAGTTGCTGCATATGGAAAATTCCATTTAAAAACACGTGGTCATGAACAAACATGTCAATTACGTGATTGAAATAAAATAGATACTGTATTGCAATTTCAAAATGATAAAATTTTTAAAAAATATTAAATTCGTGACTTACGAGTTAACATTAATGTGAGGAGAATCTCTTTTACCAGCCTCCCAAGTACATCTACTAGGAGAATTCGGACGAATGAAATCTCCACTCGACATCGTCCTCGTTCGTGTTTTCGACGGTGACGGAGACATATTACTAAATAACAAATAATAAATATGCTTAAATTGCAAATAACGAACTAATGTTTGATCTAATGGTATAAATATTTTTATAACAAACTTTAATTTATTTACACACGTTTTGAATAGAAGAAAGCCCTCTAACAATTCAAACAGGTTTCTAGGAAAGCGCGTTTCCTCTTCAGCCCCCTTTCAGGGGTTCATTACTAACTTACGAGAAATAACGTACTCAGGGCGTATCTAGGGGAATGATTAGGGTGCTGCAGCAACCCATTGATAACAAAGTAATCAGTTCTATTACTTTAAAATAAATATAACTCATACTGCATGACTTCAATTTAGTAAGATTAGGTAACAAAAATAATTCTAAGGTAACTGATTTACATTCTCTGAAAAACGATAGGGCACTTGCCTTGGTCACTGAATCTGCCTTGTGCAGAACCTTTATTCTGAAAATCTTGGATATGCCATTGCATCTACTTACATACAAATTTTTCATTAATTATCAGAGTTCCGTATAATAATATGCTTATAATCTATAAACAATTAAAATGCTAACAGATCTGGAATGAAACAAATTATAACAGAAATTTTCGTTTATTTCAATATTGGAAGATTAGTTTTACAATAAATATTCACAAAAAATCTACTGTGTTTCAAAAAGTATGTTAATTATATACAGTAATCATGAATGATAAAATATGATTTGCTGTCATAAAAATTTAAAATATTTTATAGGCCTACCTTGTATTTTTAGTGAAAGAATTAAGTCATACACTTAATATCAGCTTTAATATTTTTATACTAAAAAAATAGGTTAAGTTTTATAAGATCATTAGTTATAAGTAATATCACGATGAACTAATGGGGGGAAGTAAAAGAGCGAAAGTAAGTTACTCCGTTGATTGACAAGATGAAGAGATCCGAGATGAAATTTAGTTTAAAGAAAAGGTCAAAATCCGCATCAATCAAGAAATAAATTACATTCAATTGCGATAGAGAAATCTGCAAAAATTACTATTGATTTGATATTAAAGTAATCAAATATGAATTTTATTTTATTTAAACCATTTGAAAATCAGAAAGTAAATCAATAATTTAAGTTTTGAAATGTTGAAACATTTCATGTTTTAAAAATACTAGAACTAAAATAACTAAAAGTATAAAATTATTTTTAATTCAAATTCATAATTATGTTCGAATTCTTGTATGTCAATAATAAATCGCTTTACTTACAATAACCATAAAGGAAATATTAAACGATACTTAGTTATGCTTAGCATTTCAAGTTAGATTTTTAAAAAATATACTTCGAATTCGAATAATTTTATGCAAATTTTTAAATCCTATAAAAAAGAAAATTAATAATAATAATAATAATACTAACAAAGATCTCATCGTCACAAATAATTTCTTGAATTTTTTTTTTTGTTTTAGATTCAGAATTTTATAAAAATTTAATCAATGAATTCCTTATCATAATATTGATATTAAGCAAAAGTGGTTTACATTTTCAATCATCGCACCCATGTATCAAATGAGAGCGTTGACACATACTAACACGAATCCTATTTACTCTCATTTAAGTTAAGTTGAACGTCACGTGTATGAACTCGATTAAGCATTAAGTATTTAGGACTGCTTTGTCTCCAAATACTTATTGAACGACCTTCGTTAAGGGCTGAGAAGATAAGATATTTATTAGTTACAATAATCTCAAGAACGATAACGCACTAGAAGTATAGTTAATATAAGTTAATGTAACGTAGTAGCCTAATTAATCAGAATGAATTTAAATATATAATTATTTCTGAGAAATTACAAATCTAAGCAAGTAAATGAGTATCTTAAAATGTCCATATATAGCACTATGTTTGCGGCCGGAGAAGTTGAAAACATCAGCTCGTTGCTGTAGAAACTTGGATTGGATTAATACAGAAATTTTCATGAATGGTTTGATCTGGAAATAACAAGTTCTGACCCTCATTACTGGCCGGTCCCATTGAAGTGCAGTGCCAAATTTATAACGGGCACAGATTTTTCATGTTTATATAGTAGATTTGGCCAGAGCATTAATGGACATGGAAGCGCAATAAGCCTTCTTAGTATTCGCAGTGCAAAAAAGATTTAAATAGAAAGCATATCATTGATATATCAATGATAAATAGCAGTGTTACGGTCTCATTCTTAAAATCTTTCTAAATTATAAAGCTTATAAACTTTTTAAATCTATTTTTTTTTTAATTAAAAAAACTTTTCAAATTAAAAAGTTTCTAGGAATAAACAGTCTTTTTCTCAGAAATATTGGAGTGAGAAATAAACAATCACAAACAAAACCTTTTAAAGTTAAGTTCAATTACTGGTTAAAAAAAGGTTTTGTTTCTGTAACGGGAAGATCTGGCAACATACTAAGTAAACCACATAAAACAGTTTCTATGAATGTTTAGATATACAGTATTTCGAAATATAAATCAGCAAACTTTTAGATAATTTGTAATACACAAATTATCTAAAACTATTATTAATCAAAAACAGAAAAACCTAAGAGTAATCAATGTACGATCTCGTATTTTAATGTAATCGAAAAGATCGATTGAAGTTTGAAGAGTGCACGTTTTGTCACCAACTTCGCTCATAAACTTAACATTGAGAACTTTGTATCGTATATCTCCGGTCTCGGGTCAAATTTTAAAAGTGCTATTTACTCGTGACCTATTTGCTTCTATTTGTATAAAAAAA